>NC_056729.1:1168628884-1168784849 GCF_019279795.1 Protopterus annectens | reverse complement strand
TGCCTTCATTTCTATGCATAGTGTGCTGCCTTCCTGCTCCTAAGCGGCCACTTCCGTCCAGGACTAGACCGGTCCTGCACAGAAGATTAGTAAATCCAAGGGTCTGTCTCACCCGACAGACTCTATTCATCCAGACATTCTGGGCCTAAAATTAACCGCAAGGTTTCTTAACTTATGCTGATTGCTAGACACCCCAGAATGTTTGCCCCACTCCATCATGCTCTTTTGCCATCTCCAAAGCTTTCACCAGAAAACTTTACAAAAGTAAATGGAAAAGATTTATATTTTGGCCACAAGAGAATTGATTTCATCCCTTTTCTGCTGCTATCCATAAAGTCATGGAATTTCTACCATTAGTCTTCTATGAAGGAGCTAACTCTTCTACCGTTAAAGTGCAATTAGCCGCCATCTGCAACTTTCATGTTGGAATAGATAATTCATCTCTACCATCTTCCAAACTTTGTAGAGCCTTTTTAAGAAGAACTCTTCTCCTTTGACCTCTTATTAAAGGTTCTACTCCCCCTTGGGATTTAAATGTAGTATTGCAAGCTTTAACCAAGTCCCAGTTTGAACCTGCAGCTAAGACAGAACTAAAATATTTAGCCTGGAAAACTATATTTTAGTAGCAATTACTTCTGCCAGAAAAGTTTCTGAATTGCAGGCCTTGTCTTTGAAGCCCATTTACTTGATTTTTCACAAAGACAGAGTATCCTTAAGGTGCAGAGTCTAACATGGATTAAACTGTTAACTTACCAGTCTTCTTTCCAAACTTTTGAAATAAAGAAGAATACATGCTACACCTATTAGACGTTCACAGGCAATTACATTTTTACTTGCATAAAACAAAATATTTTAGAAAAACAGAACAGCTGTTTGTAACACTTTCAGATTCAAAATTGGGCAAATCAGTCTCTAAAGTAATATTAGCTAAAAGGTTGAATTATTATTTTACCTTTGTTTATAATAAATTGGATGTTACCCAAACCACCAAGAGCACATTCCACAAGCTCTGTGGCTACTTCAGCTTTTTTCCCCAGAGCTTCTCTAGATTATATTCGTGCAGCCGCAACTTGGGTCAATCCTCATACTTTTATTGCTCATTAGTCTCTGGGGCAGATCCACTTTTGGTTCAGCAATACTCAGGAATGTCCTTCCTTTGAGTCCTCCTGGGGTTTAGGTAGCTGAGGACTCTGTGACAGGAGTTGAGAAATTAATGAAAATTGACAATATCAGATAAAGAAGTTATGTACTCACCATAACGTTCCATCTGTGTTGTCCATTTTCAGTCTTCCTCAACTACCCTCCCACCACTCCCCTCCTAGTCATGCTTTTGGAAGTATCAAAGATGCTGAAGGAACCTTGTTCCTTTCTTTGAGTCTCAAGTTTTTGCTGGTTATTTTAATATTGTTATCCTTCTACAATGCTCTATGGATATAAAGGGCAGCAAACAAGATCTGAGGTATGCTAGGGACTAGGGCATTATTGGAAAGGGAGGATTCTGAGAGCGTTCATTGATCCATGAGCTAGTAGAAGCAGCTGAGGCAAATCCGAATATCTGATCCAAACCCAAGAGCTGAGAAAGAATGAAAATGAGAACCACGAAGCCACACCAAGTTCAACTTACACTGCACTTTATTCATCAAAACAAACAGTGAATAACAGTTAAGCGCTTTCATCCATTCACAGTCTTAAAGAATGAAAATGGGCAACACAGACTGAACTTTATGGTGAGTATATAACTTCTTTTTTATCTACATAGAACCAAAAATTAGAGGAAATCAGAACAATTATTTCTTTTTCAGAATCAGAATTAGGCAAACCATTTTCTAAAGTGACTTTGGCCAAATGGTTAACTGATTGTGTTAGCTTTGTTTATGCAAAATTGGGCTTGTCTTTACCAAAACTACTAAAACCACACTCCACCAGGTCTATGGTAACTTCTTCAGACTTTTTATTTAGATCTTCACCGGATGATATTTATACAGTCTCAGCCTGGGCTAATTATCATACTTTCATTGCTCATTACAAATTGGATCTGGTCTCTAGGGGAAGAGTGGGCTTTGGCTCAGCAGTGCTCTGGAAAATCCTTCCTTAGAGTCCTCCCTGGATTTAGGTAGCTGGGGACTCTGTCCCAACAGTTGTAGAATGAATGAAAATTACATCAGTTAAAAAAGTTATGTACTCACCATAATGTTCCATCTGTGTTGTCCATTTTCATTCTTCCTCAACTTCCCTCCCACCAACCCCCTCCTTGTTTGAGTCTTGGAAGAATCGAAAGATGCTGGAGGAACTATTGTCCCATTGATTGAGTCCCAGATTCAATTGTTTTATCATTTCCTACTGCTTTGCAGGTATAAGGGGCAGTGAACAAGATCTGAGGTATGTTAAGTGACTAGTGCATTATGGGTATGGGAGGAGATTGAAAGTTTCAGTGTTCCATGAGCTGGAGGAAGTGGTCAAGTTGGATCTGAGGATCAAATCCGAACCCAACAGTTGAGGAAGAATGAAAGTGAACAACACAGATGGAATGTTACTGTGAAGACATAACTTTTTTTTTCCTTAAGATTTTGTGTGTCTGGATCACTCTCAGTTCTCTGTCTTCCCCCTTATGTTATCTACTGCTCCAAGTGTGTTCACAAAATATCTAGTTCCTATGATAACCTACTGCAGACTCCAAGTTATTCATATTTTCCTTATTTAGATGACTTGCTTAAATTTGCAAGATCTTTTTCAAAGTGTCAGGGGGTAAGGGATCTCCTACATAACCTGGGATTCCAAGAGAACATTCATAAATCTTTTCTGACTCCTTTTCACAGGATTGTTTTTCTTGGGAATCTGCTAGACATTTCAGTTCAAAGAGCTTTTCTTCCACAGAAAAACATAGATCAATATTTAGATCTGCTCCTGAGGTTCTCCGCTCATACTTCCATCTCAGCAAGGGAACTCCGCAGGGTGTTGGGTCTCATGGCATCAGTGATACTCAGGATACCTCTTGCAAGACTCTACATGAGAAGGTTGCAATGGTACTTGAAATTTCTATGGTCTCAGCATCAACATCCCTTGACCTTTCAAATTCCGGTTCTAGGATGTGTGAAAAGGGAGATTATGTAGTCCTTTTCTCTGCTCCTGCTTCAGCACAGTCAGTTACAACAGATGCACCAGACTTTGCTTGGGGAGCAGTGGCTGTGGAGATAAAAGTATAGGGTATTTGGAACAAAAAATACAGACCAAAACACATCAGTATAAAAGAGGTGTTAACTCTCATAAATGCTCACAACTCTGTAAATAATTTGTGGTCCTCATGACCTCTACATGTATTTACAGGCAACAGCAAAGAGATGTGGTGCATAAACAAGCAAGGGAAGCCAGATGTTGCCCTCTGTGCAGACTAGCCATGGTAACCTTGGGATATAGGTTCATAGGTTCATACTAGGCTATCTGCCCTGGGGCAATTATAAGCCTAGCCCGATTCTGTATGGCTTACGCCACCCCTTGATTTGAGTATACTGTGCCCATTTTAAGGTTTAGTTTACTGTGCCTCTGTCTAATAGTGACACGGGAGTAATCCCTGGGACAAACCTACGATCCCCCATCCACTTATCGAGATTCTTCTTGAAGAGATTCAGTGAGGTGCTCTGCCTCACATGAACTGGAATTCTATTCCAGAGTGAAGGGAGCCTCTGGGTTATGAACCTGTCCCTCCAGCAAGTTCTATTTATTTCTGTGCTGAGGTTCAAGTCCCTCGAGCGTGTGGCTCTAAGGGATTTAGATTTACTGAGGTGGAGCATGTCCATTAATTCTGGATTTGACATAGCTTTGTATGTCAGGCATAGATCGCCTCGAAGTTGGCGGTATGCAACTGAGTAGAGCTGGAGTTTTTTTAACCGAGCAGCATATGGCATCTGTTTGAGACCCTTGTTCCTCTTGGTGAGATACTTTTGGGGTCTTTCTAATTGCTGCAGGTGTTGGGTAAGGTACATCCCAAAAGGGGCATTGTATTCTATGATGGGCCTGATGAGGATGAATAAAGGCACGATTACCTCTCTTGATCTAGATGTGAAACCCTTCGTGATGAGGTGGCTATGTAGAAGGTCTTTCTAACCACTTTGGCAATGTGGTTTTCAAAGGAGAGATTGCTATCAACTTGGGTCCCCAGGTCCCTAATAACTTTCTCTGTACTTAATGGGTTTCTGCCTATGTGGTAATTTGTGGGCACATTGTTTTTGCCAAAGGGTATGACTATACATTTTTTGGCATTTAGCTTTAAACCATGGCGCTGGCACCAGTTATCTGTCTCTGTGAGACCTTTTTGAAGGATGTTTGTGTCAGCTGGAGAGTTCATTATGGCACCCAGTTTGCATTCGTCTGCGAACTTGGTGAGCCATAGTCCTCCCACGTTTGCCTGTACCTCGGAAAAGTATATACCGAACAAGAGTGGTCCCAGGACAGAACCCTGTGGGACGCCACTTGTGACCGGTTTTGAGTCTGACATGGCTCCAGTAACTCTCACTCTGTGGGTTCTGTCTTTGAGCCAGTTTGCGACCCATCTTGTGACATAGGGGTTTATATTTAAGCTGGATAGCTTATCTATGATGCCCGAGTGGGGTATTGTGTCAAATGCCTTTGCAAGGTCCAGATAGGCTGTGTGGACTACCTTCCCTTCATCTATGGCTTTGGTGACTGTTTCAAAGAAGTCAACCAGGTTCAAAAGGCAGGATCTGCCCTTGACAAAGCCAAACTGGGTAAGATCTAGTGTCTGTAGGTCCCCAATGTCTTTGTTTATGAGCTCCATGATGATCCTCTCCATAGCCTTGCAGACTAAGCTAGTCAGGCTTATGGGCGATAGTTTCCAGGGTCGTAGATGCTCCACCTTTGTGGAGTGGGACCACTGTTGCTGTACGCCATTCTGTGGGCACATATCCTGTAGTGAGGCTGAGATTGTATAGCTGTTTTATTTGAGGGATTAGTTCCTCTTGTAGTTCATGTAGGATGCAACCTGGGACGCCATCTGGTCCCATGGAAGCAGTGTTTTTGCTTTGGAGGGCAGCCTTCACCTGAGCATCTGAGATGTTTGGGAGGCAGCCCTCTGCCGGGATAGATATTTGCTCTTTTGGGGAGGGATGGAGAAGTTTGCACTGAACCTGTATGCCAGGATATTGGCGATGTCTGTGGGTTCAGTGTATTTTTTGTCGTTTAGAATCAACTCAGAACAAGTCTGGGAGTTGCATCCCAGGTTTCTAACATAACTGAAAAAAGCCTTATGATTGTCTTTGGTGTCATGTGCAATTTTTCTCTCGAAGCTGGCCTTGGAGGATTTTATGAGGGATTGTAATTTTTTGCTAGTACTGATCAGAGATGCCTTCCCTATTAGGGATTTTGCTCTATCATGTAGTAGCTTCCTCCTTCTGTTGTACAGTTTATTTATGGCAGGGGTCCACCAGACTAGACGCCTGCCTTTGGATGATTGGGTCTTGGTTTTGTTTGGGATAGCATGATCCATGCATTCCTGGAAATGTCCATAGAATGCATTTATATAGGATTCTGCAGTTTGGGCTGTAGTTTCCACTGGCCCTGGGGCCTTGAAGGATTCCACTTCGGTTTTGAGAAGTGAGAAGTTCGCTTTTGAGAAGTTTTTCACTGTGGTTTTCTGGGCTGTGGGTGGGGTCGGGATGTGGACATCCAGTGAAATTAATTTATGGTCTGATCTTACCAATGAGGGATATACTTCTGGTGTGGAGCATAGAGTCCCCATGTTGGTAACGATCAGGTCTAGTATGTTGTCCCCTCTTGTGGGAGTGATAACTAGTTGTTCCATAGCATTTGAGTTTATAATTTCCAGGAATCTTTGGGCTAAGGTGCTGGGGCTTGAGTAGTGCTTCCAGTCAATGTTTGGGTAGTTGAAGTCGCCCAATATAATGGTGTTCGGAGAGATCTTCATGTTCTCCAATGTTTTCAGGAAAGCCAAATGGGATTCCTGACTTTGAGAGGGTGGTCTGTAGGATGCTATAAACTGAAAAGCAGTCTTGCCCACTGTTAGTTGCACATGGATGGTCTCCGATACCGTTGGTGCAATGCCACTAACCTGGAGGTGTGGATATCCTTGATAAATATGGAAACTCCCCTCCTTTTGTGGTTCGGTCCGGGTTTTGGGGCGAAAAGCATGATATGAGGTATAGCCTGGTAGTGCTGGGGTGCTCTCTGGAGCCTTGAACCAGGTTTCTGTCACTGCACAGATAAAGATGTTCTCCATACTGAGGAGAGCTTGAGTGCATCTTGAGGTTAAGACTTCTGGCATTTAGCAGCATTACCCTTAGTTTCTTGTTCCTTGTGCTGTCTATGGGGGTGGGTTTGACTTTTGAGCCTTGCCTAAAAGGCACTAGGGGTAAGGCAAGAGCCTTTGCCAATATCCGAAAGCCCAGTGGTGACAGGTGCAAGCCGTCCCTAGCGAAGCAACGTGGCTTGTCGAGCATGTCATCCCAGGCTGACAGACACTGGATGCCCTTTGAATGACACCAAAATTTTAGCCAATTGTTAAAATCGATCATTTTGTCTTTGTACTGTGGCATCATTCTAGGTGAGGGTAAGATGCTGCTCAAGGTCAGGGTCATACCAGCCTGGGCTACATGATCAGAGAGGTCCTCTATGTCCTTTTCATGTAGTCCAGGGAGGTACGTCTCAGGTCATTCACACCAGCATGTACAATGACTGAGTCATATTTGTATTTGCTTTGGAGTGACCTGAGTGCGCACGTTATGTGGCGGATCCTAGCACCCGACAGGCAGCTCACTGTGACCTTCTCTTTATTCAGCCTGGTGAGCGGGACGTCAGTGTGTCTGACAATAGAGTCACCTATAACAAGAGTATCAGGTGTGTTATTCAGCCTTAAGGGCTGTGGCTGCTTGGCACACTGACTTTGTGGGTTATGTGTTGTGTGTGTTTTGTTTTGAGGTAGCGTTTGCTTGGATGTCTGCTTTGGAGGTCTCTGTTGCTTAGGTAGATTTTTATTTAGAGCCTCCGAGTATGTTTTGTGTATTTATGTGTTTGGTTCGCTGATGTGGTGGGACTATGTGATACTGGAATTGTGTTGTGTGAGGTTACCTTCTCCTCCTGACTGGTTACACCAGTTTTGAGATGAGAGAGCTCAGCCTCAAGTTTGGCTAAATAGTTGCATCTCTCACATATATTTGAACCTGTTTGGAGGAGGAGAGGTTGTCCGTGTACATGAGACAGTTGTAACATTGCCTCAAAATTCCCAGATTTACCAGCTGGACTGGAGAGGAAACCATTGACTGACCATTGGACATGCTAGAGTAATAGGGAAACTGAATTTAAGACGGACCAATAGAGGACAGGGTAATCGTAGAGAGTATAAGAGTAAGTAGTGCTTATGGTTTAATAGTGCTAACTTGTAGGATTACTTAATTGGACCAGTGAAGGGCCTTAGAATGAGAATATGGTGTTTAAATTGAGATATAGAGCAGTTCTAAGGGAAAAAGTGAAGAGCAGACTTTGTGGAGCCAGGAATAGTTTAAACCCAATTAGGTGGCGCTGCCAGCTGTTGCGCTATGCTCAAAAATGAAAACCGAAAAGAGGTTTTAAGAGAGGAAGATGAAGGAGTTTTGGAATTGACCCAGAATGGCCAATAAAACTACAGTTTCAAGTCAGTAACCACTCCCACAGGGGCAGACAGGCTGCTCAATGTTTTTCACTGCCACTGATCAACAGAGAGACTTTCCTTTAGCCCAAGCAAAAAATGGCCTCACAGAAACTTACAAACAGTTCAGGAACAGCAAGCCTGTAAATGAACTTTTTTAAATCTCAGAAAAGTGGGAAAAAACAAGATTTTATTTTTGTTTTTGTTTTTTCAGAGATAGCAGAGGTTCACAAGTATCAACAACTTATAACAGTGCAGTAAATGACCCCACAGGAGTGCTAGGTCAAACACAGATAAAATGCAAGTTTTGAGAAAAAAACGATTTTAAAAATAAGTGCAAACAGGAAATTCAGTAAACAGCTCTAGGTTGTGCTCTAAATACAGTTACTAATGCAGAAATCAAATTTAACAAGCCAGAAAATGCTCAAAATATGCGGCTATGCAGAAAAACTTAGCAAATAAACAGAGGAAAAATACTTAAAGTCTCAAAAGTGGCTCCTTTCTTCTCTCAGCGTTTTCTCCTCTTGGTAGGTGCTTCACCAACAGCCAGCAAGCCTGAAAAGACGCCAAAACCACGAGGCAACCAGGTTTTAAGAGAGGAAGATGAAGGAGTTTTGGAATTGACCCAGAATGGCCAATAAAACTACAGTTTCAAGTCAGTAACCACTCCCACAGGGGCAGACAGGCTGCTCAATGTTTTTCACTGCCACTGATCAACAGAGAGACTTTCCTTTAGCCCAAGCAAAAAATGGCCTCACAGAAACTTACAAACAGTTCAAGAACAGCAAGCCTGTAAATGAACTTTTTTAAATCTCAGAAAAGTGGGAAAAAAGCAAGATTTTTTTTGAGGGCAATCTGAGCAGGAACATGACAGACTCTCACAAATAGAAACTGAATCAGGCAGCCTTCCAGGAATAGCTCTGATAGATCTATTCCCACCTTCATTCACAACAAACAACTGGCAAAATTAGATGCATTTTCTTTCTTTGGATAGGAATGTTCCTGTATACTTTTCCATCCTTTCCACTGATGCCCATGGTGATTCTGATGATTCAGAATCATAACTCTCAAAGTCTTATTAGGAGAAATCTGGACAAAGCTAAAAAATAATGGGGGTGGGGTGGGGCAAAGGCCCAGAAATATGAGAAATTTTTAAATATTGCTCTTATATGAACTTAGAAAGTTGCTAGAATAAAAGGTGTTGTTTCACCATGCATTTTCTGAAGTATTTGAAGTCAGAACTTCAGATGCCTCTCATCATTTATTAGATTCAATCTTAACTGATTTGCCAGAAAACCACAAATTTTATGAAGGACAGACCAAAACAATTAGACTAAAATTTGGACATTCTGTGAAAATCTGGACATTTGAGAGTTATGTTCAGGGGACTCTCCAAAGATCCTTGTGGTGACTCCCCTCTGGCCCAGGCAACAGTGGTTTCCATTCTTTTGGGAATGGTCAAGGGCGTTTACCACAAGCTTCCTCACAGACTGGACCTACACACAGAAGACAAGAGTTGTTTGATACATCGCATTCTAAAACAACTTCATCTAACTGCCTGGATAGTGGAGTTTTAATACCTTACAGGCACCTATTTTCTGAGGACATGTAGCAGGTATTAACAGAGGCATACTAGGAAGGAAATAATATATCATCAAATGGAAGAAGGTTTTCTAGTCTGTGCCAAAACAAGAACCAGGACTCTTTAGGGATAGCATTTAATTGGTTCTGCAATATTTGTGTAAAATATTATCCTATGACCTTTCTTACTCCTCTATCAAGGTTCATTTGTCAGCCATTTCAGCATGTCTGACCATGGGTCTGCTCCTTTCAATGCATTATCATGTTAAAATTATTTTGAAAGGGGTCTTGCATACCAGATTGCATTGAGAACAGGTGACTCCTCCTTTGGATCTCAACTTTGTTTCAGAAAAACTAACTCGGACTCCATTTGAAGCAGCTCATCAAGCTGATTTGAGGTTCTGCAAGAGGACTTTTTTGGGGATAATCTCTTGGCTAGGCTTGTAAGGGCCCTAGGGCCATTAGCCTAGTAACCGCCTATGATCCTATGATCATATGATGAGTGTCTGTGTTGCATGGTGTTATAGTGGGTCAATCTAATCAAATTTTCAGCAAAGATAAAAACTAATCGTTCATTTATGCCTAAAGTGGTATCCGAGTTTATTTTGAGCCATGCTACCTCCTTGTCTTCTTTCCAGAACCTAAAAATAAGGGAGAAAGAATTTGTTATATGGTGAATGTCCACAGATAAATCAGATATTAATTTGACAGAACTAAACCCACAGAAACTTTGATTAGTTATTCATTTCTTATGAAGATAAAAAAGGAAAACCTCTGTCAAAGCATAATGTCTCCAAATGGTTGTCTCATGCTCTTTCCTTGTTTTATACCCACTACAAGGCATTTCCATGGTCAAGGTACACTTTACCAGGGCATTAGCTTCATCAGTGGCTTTTTGGAAAGGGGTAGATCTAGAAGTAGCATCTTGGTCCTCTGTGCATACCATTACAAAGCAATACAAATTAAATTCATTTTCCAGGGCTAGAATAGGATTTACTGCAACCAAACTCCAAGGACTGCTGAACCCTCATCATGTTGCCTCCCAGGCATTAAAAGTATAGTCTACCCATATAGCTAAGGCTCTTATTTATCAAGAATGTATGATGCCACAATCAATTCTTCACATTTCTTAGTCTCCTGTCATGCTGATTTTGTGCCTGAATCCACATTGATATGTCATCTGTTTTTTGTGTGTAGTAATCAAATGATGAATATTGTACAACTGTGTAAGTAAACATACCATAACAGTAACATGTTAAGTTGTCTATCTCGCCTTCATTCTTGCTGGATGGGTTCGGAGCCGACCTCGCCCGACTGCCACTCTAAAAGCTCGAGAGTTGGTTCCACCGGCTCGAAGCTCCCCTTATATCCCACAATGCTAGGCGAGAGTTACTCCAGATCTCATTTGCCGCTACAGCTATCGAGGTGTTGGTTTTCTACCGGTTCTTGGTAAGTGACTTTCTAGTGTACTTAGTCTATTAAAACCCCTTTAATTTTAATATTTTTACGTATTTCCCTTAGTTTAGAGAAATTCTTATCCCCTTTCTTTAAAATTCCTGTTTTTTTCCCTCAAGAACTTTAAGTTCTTCCCTTGGGCCTTCAGGCCTCTTTTCCTTCCCTAGTGGAGAGTGTGTGTTATTTTTCTCTTAAAACCTAGTTAGTGGTTTATTATATATTTTAATTAGACAGGGTGTAATTAGTGTGTTTGTGACTGTGTGTGTGATTACACCTGTAGTTATGTCTAAAGAAGCAAAGGTCTCCGGATTCAAGAAGTGTGATGCGTGCTGTCAGAAAATGTCTCTGACAGACGCCCACACTTCTTGTGTCTACTGTCTGGGACCTTTGCACCTGCAGGACTCCTGTGCTGTGTGCCATGGCTTCAGCCCCAGGGTCCTGCAGGAAAGAAAAAAATAAATTGATTTTAAGGGGCGTACTCAAGCCAGAGGATTCCCTTTCTGTTTCTACAGGGAAGCCCTCTAAGGCATCTAGGTCTTCGGCTCCGGCAACCGAGCCGAGACCTAAGGTTTCTAATCCTCTGCCTACATCGGCACGGCTGGAGCCGATGAGTCTCAGTCCACAGTTTCTGTGGTTCCTCGGCTCCGGCTGGGCCGAGGTATTAGAAGTTCCGTGACGGCTCCCACCAGACCTTCGGAGCCGACAACTAGGAAGAGGTCCAGGTCACCATCTCTTGGCTCCGTTCATTCGGCTCCAGGATCTCCCTGCTGTCTGAACGAGCCAAAGATCTCACTCCTCAGGGTCATCGAGGCTGTCGGATCATGACCTTCAGAGGGTAGTGAGTCGACTTCTTAAGTCGAGGCACTGGCCCAGATGCTTCAGAGCCCGACTCATCAGTGATGCCTGCCCAGGTCCATCAATATATTCCTCCTTCGACTCTCTTGAGCTCGGAGCCGGGTCACGCCGGAACCGAGACTGTGATAGCGCCGGAGCCGATACATTGTCTTCGGCTCCGTCGGCCCGATTTCTTCCTTGGAAGAATCTCGGCACCGGACTTCCCTCGTCGGCTCCGAGGGGTGAGTGGCATCGGACCCTTGTCCGACCCCCTCTCCCTCTCGGTGCTTCGCGCTGGTGAGTTCGGCTCCGACATCGGCCTCGAGCCATCACTGTCGGTGCCGAGGAGGTTCTTAGCTTCTCGGAGCGGGACCTCTGGCTTTGCCTGACAGGGGTGCATTCGAGGTCATGCGGAGTGTGTTAGAGCCTGGCTCTACTCCACAGTCGGCTGTCCGCCCCTCCCTCTCACGGTGCCTCAGGTCAAGTCGACTCACTCCCTCATCCCGGACCGCAGAGAGCCAGCTCCTCAGGAACCCCTGTGGGATTTCATCCTCTTCCGAGGCCTCTCCTGATTTGGCAGAAGAGCCCCTCGGAAGAGGAAGTGTAAGAGGAAACACATTGACTCACCTGAGTCCATCACGCCTGACACAGATTTGGATGATTCTGAGGGTTCCCCGTTCCTTCTGAAGATGTCTCATTTGCAGACATACTAGAGATCCTGAAACAGAGGGAAATTGGCCAGCCCTCAACCCTTCGGAGGATGAATCTGTGTACCTTGAGGCGTTTGGCTCCTCGCCTTCCACCTCCTGGGTGTCCCCCCCCTTTGACCCCCTCATGCAGGTGGTTGCTAAGAAGGCATGGGCGGCTCCTGATTCAGTGGACCCCACTCCCAGGAGTCCCTCCAAGTTCATAACGGCACCAGCAGACAAACAGTTCTTAACAAAAGGAGTTTCTGTGGATGCTATGGTGGTAGCTGCTGCCACTAAGAAGGAGCTAGCTGATCCTTCAGTACCTGTCCATCCACCTAACAAGGAATCTAGGTCCATGGACAGGTGGGAAGCGGATGTTCTCGTCAGCGACATTTACCATGCGTCGCTGAACTACCTATGCCACTTTACTCGTCTTCAAAGGGACTTGATCAAGGAAGCGGTGAAATGTTAAAGGACCCTACAGCTGCGGGTTTTCAAGATAAGATGAATACGCAGCTGGCCACCCTTAACTCCATAACCAACTCCTCCATGCGCCTTCTTACGCGGCTGATGGAGCGGTAGAGCCGAGGGACAGGTGTGGCCTTACGTAGGCATGCCTGGATGCGGCTATGTAATTTTGGACCCCTTCAAGACGTCTTTCACTAACTCCCGTTTGATGGATCATCTCTTTGGTCCTCAAGTGAAAGAAACCTTGACTAGGTGCGAAACTGATGGCAAGACCCTTTCTGCCGCCGGAGTCCGTTTTCTACTCCTTCTAGGCCTTACCCCAAAGGCCAGAAAGGTGGAAAGATGTGGTTCCGTAAACAATCTCAAGGGACTTCGCCTGACGACAGAGTCGTTCGCCAGAGGCAGAGGGGAATAACAATGGTAGACGCCGCCCTAGGGGCAGGGGGTCCGAGAACCAGGGCAATCGGGAAGCCTTCCTGACAAGCCCTTTCAGCATCCCTGAGGTGTTGCCCGACTGCCCATCTTCGGAGGCAGTCGGGGGAAGATTGTCACTGTACCCAGAAGCCTGGCTATCCCTGACTCAAGACAAATGGGTACAGTCCATCATTTCCGAAGGCTATTCTATCCCCTTTCTTCGCATTCCAAATCGATCAAAAAAATCCCTTCCAGATGTTCCACCCGCTCAAAGGGATCTAGCGGTTTTGGAGATTTCAAAACTGCTTACAAAAAGAGCAATTCAGCCAGTTCCAGCAGACCAGCAAGGATCCGGAATTTACTCAAGGTTCTTTTTAGTTCCAAAGAAAACAGGGGACTGGAGACCAATTTTGGATCTCAGTATCTTGAACAGATCAGTCAAGAAAACAAGATTTCGGATGGTCACGCTGCAATCCATCCTTCCCCTTTGGGCAAAGGAAACTGGATGTGCTCTATAGACCTTCAGGATGCGTACTATCACATAAAATGAACAGACGCTCCAGAAGATTCCTCCGCTTCAGGCTAGGAACCAGTCATTTTCAGTTCAGGGTCCTGCCCTTTGGTCTCACCACTGCCCCCCGGGTGTTTACCAAATGCATGGCAGTGGTAGCTTCTCACCTGAGGCGACAAGGATTCCAGGTGTTTCCATATTTGGACGACTGGCTCCTCACAGCTCCCACCAAGCATCTCCTTCTGATGGCCAGGGATTACACTTTTCGCATTTGTCAAAAGTTAGGCATTTCAATAAATTGCGAAAAGTCTGTTTTGTCGCCTTGTCGTACTATTACTTTCATAGGCGCAAATC
The DNA here is from genome assembly GCF_019279795.1 of Protopterus annectens. NCBI lineage: Eukaryota > Metazoa > Chordata > Ceratodontiformes > Protopteridae > Protopterus > Protopterus annectens. The sequence goes on along the minus strand of NC_056729.1, from coordinate 1,168,770,889 downwards.
TAGACACAGTAGACATGTCTGCGAGACTAACACATCAGAGAATAACAGACATTCACAAACTGGTCTCACTCCTTTTCAACAACAACAGAATCAAAGCCAGATTAGTTCTGAAAGTGTTGGGAATTATGGCGGCGACCATACCCTGCTTCCATTAGCCAGATTCCATATGCGGATCCTTCAATGGATGCTCTTTACTCAATGGTCATACCAGGAACTTCCAATGTCTCACACCATTATGATCACGCAAGCGTGCAAAAATCATCTCATGTGGTGGATGTCTTCCCCTCAGCTCTTGTTGGGAAGACCCTTTGTTCCACCCTGCCGGTTGCTACTCTGACAACGGATGCCTCCCTGGCGCGGTGGGGGGGCCATTATCAGGGCACGGCGGTCCAGGGCACATGGCAACCAAACGAATGCCACTTGCACATAAATGTTCTGGAGATGAGAGCAGTGCTTTTAGCGTTGCAAGCCCTTCAAGACTCTCTTCCCTTGGGAACGATTGCAATCCAGACAGACAATATGTCTGTAGTGTGGTACATCAACAAACAAGGCGGAACCAGGTCATACCCCCTGTGTCGAGAAGCACTCAGACTGTGGCAATGGGCGATTTCTTCTCAGCGGTTTCTGATAGCAACGCACATCCCTGGGAAGTCCAATCAAATTGCGGACAAGTTGAGCAGAGCAATCCTCATGCCTCACGAGTGGTCTCTGAAAGACTCTGTGGTGAGAGAAATTTTCCTCAAGTGGGGTCAGCCTTGCTGCGATCTTTTTGCTACTCCCCAAAACAGCAAGTGCAGAGAATATTTCACTCTATTCCCTTTACCAGGCCAACCCAGCAGAGGCGCTCTAGTCAAGTTTGGCCCGGGGACTTCTGTATGCATTTCCTCCGTTCCCACTAATCTCTCAAGTGATACAGAAAGCTATCGCTCAGAAGGCCTCATTGATCCTCATTGCTCCTTACTGGCCTCGACAGGTATGGTTCCCCTTTCTACATCAATTTCTTTTGGAGCGACCGTGGAATCTGGACCTAGTTCCAGATCTTTTGATCCATCAGTCGGGTCAGTTTCATCGCTCCCTCCCTCTCTGAACCTCACTGCTTGGTTCCTCCAGTTCCAACCTTAGCCAGGCTTCCTCAATTATCTCACTCTGTTCGAGATATTTTGATAGCTTCCCATAAATCTTCCACTCGGAAGATTTATTTGAGTAAGTGGAAACGCTTCACATATTGGGCTCAAGAAAAGGACATAGATCCTTTCCTGCTTCCATCCAATTAGTCCTTGATTTTCTAGCTGAACTCTTTCATGCAGGTTCATCTCCCTCTACTCTTAAAGTTCAATTGGCAGCTATTTCTAACTTTCATGTGGGTATTTCTGAATCTACCTTAATGTCCCACAAGCTTTGCAAAGCCTTTTTGAAAGGAGTTTTTCTTCTCAGACCTCCTATAAGAAATCCTCCTTCTCCTTGGGACCTAAATTTAGTACTTGCTTCTTTGATTCTTCCCCTTTCGAACCTGCAGTCTCCTGTTCTTTAAAATTGCTATCATGGAAGACTCTTTTCTGGTAGCTATTACTTCAGCTAGAAGAGTTTCAGAGCTTCAAGCACTCAGCTGTCGACCTCCTTATCTATTGTTTCATAAGGACAGAGTATCCTTATGAACTAACCCGTCCTTTTTGCCTAAGGTGGTCTCGACGTCAAATCTAAACCAAAGCATTGACCTCCCTGTCTTTTTCCAGAATATTCCAATAGGTCTGAACAAAATTACACTGCCTGGATGTTCATCGTCAATTGAGGTACTACTTGGATAGAACAAAACAATTCAGAAAATCTGATCAGCTGTTTGTCTCCTATGCGGAAAGTAGAAAGGGACTTTCAGTTTCAAAGGTATCATTATCCAGATGGCTAATATCTTTGATTTCCCTTGTATATGAAATTAGACACCAAAAACTGCCTAATAAACCTAAAGCCCATTCCACCAGAGCTTTGGCTACTTCTTTAGCCTTCCAAGACAGACTGCCTATTGACACCATTTGTGCAGCGGCTACTTGGGCTACTCCTCACACTTTTATTTCTCATTATAAGTTGGATTTAGCTTCTAGGCATAGAGCTAATTTTGGTTCCACTGTTCTCAGGAGTCTGTTCCGTTAGGCCACCCGGGACAAGGTGCTAGGGACGCGGTCCCATCCAGCAAGAATGAAGGCGAGATAGACAACTTAACATATAGAAGTTATGTTCTTACCATAACGTTCCATGTTAGTTGTCTTCTTCTCGCCTTCTTCTTTGTCCCACCCTCCTTCCCCCTGGCCTGGACAGACCTAGAGGAGTTGTGATTGTGACCTCTCTTTCTACCACCTCTTTCTTAGGCATATGCTATTGTGCATATTTCCCGGTTCAGGATGTAGGTCACCCTTCTTTCTTCCTGTTGTTAGAGGTGGACTCTGTTTAGAGTTATTCTTTTACTTTTATAAGCTGGGGTTAGCTTACAAACGAGATCTGAGGTAACTCTCGCCTAGCATTGTGGGATATAAGGGGAGCCTCGAGCCGGTGGAACCAACTCTCGAGCTTTTAGAGTGGCCGAGTCGGAGCCGAGGTCGGCTCCGAACCCATCCAGCAAGGAGAAGGCGAGAAGAAGACAACTAACATGGAACGTTATGGTAAGAACATAACTTCTATTTTTCAATTGATCACTGCTGCAGTAGTCTCTCTCTCTGTCTCCATCCCCTTATTTTTAAATATTGTAGTGCCATGGTAAGGACTGTACCATCATTGACTTTTTCAGGGCTCTAATTTTCCTCTCTCATTTGGTATGAAAGGTCTGAAAGGCTGGGCATCCAAACCATTGATTTTATTCAGCTCTGATTGAGCTAATAATGATTTGGGTGCTTGGAAGATGCCCTTAAGCTCTGGAAGCTAGCCAGCTGTTATATCCTGGGCAGGATATAACCCATATAGCTAAGGCTACTGCAGTAGTGGTCATTTAAACATCTGCTGCAATGGTAAGTTTACTTATACAATTGCACTTTCCTTGCCTAGTCCATATATCATTTTAGATTACACTAATGTAGAGTGTCATCATCTGTAATCCTGAAGGTGCCCTATGTCTGAATATGTTTTGCAAGCATTGTTGACCTCTTCCATCTGAAGTGTACCACAGATACATTCACTGAATGTCTTGTAACCATGTACAGTTACTAACAGCTTATTTTCTATTTGAACACCTCTCTAATGTGCATCTCTAAATGCCTTTAATCTACAGGTAAGGGGTCTGTTGCACCTAGACAGTTCTGACATCTGATTACTGTACGGCTGGCTTATTCACATCTTATCTTAACATTGGAGGATTTGTATATAGTTTCTTTAGTATCTAAAAACGTGTTCCCTGTTCATTGCTGCATTCACGGTCTGCATCTTGCGCTAAAAATATTTTTAGTGGGATGGTTATCTCTCGTTGGGTAAAACTTTGCAATTTGCTATACAGTAATTTCTAGGCACCTCTTTACTGGCTGTTAATGTTCTGTTCTTGGCATTTCTACAATTGCCCAGATTTGTTGAATCATGTATAGACTCCCTGACATTAGAGTATTATCCAAGTATTTCAGACTTATTCTTATTTCACATTTGCTCTTATTCATCAAGAATTAATGCTGCCTTATTCAGTTCTACACTTTTCTCAGTCTACTGTCATGCTGTTTTTGTACCTGACTCCCACATTAATATGTCATCAATTTTGTCTGCAGTACCTTCTGTGACTTCAGATACCCAAACGTAGAGCTCTTTGGTGCACAACGTATAATGACAAAATGCCAAACAGTAGTGTAAGGAATCTGTGTGTTTTTAATGGCATATTAACTGTGCATAATAAAGTGCTTTATTTAGTAAGCCTTTTAAAGTAGAAACTGTGGGCTGCACTTAGTACTGAGAAAGAAAATATGGTATTTGGCATTCTTGAGACCACTTCTTCATCTGTAAGCAAAAAGCATTTGTCTATTTAAAGCACTTTCTCAAGTTTTGCAGATTAATACATGTAAAAATATATTTTCTTCCCAATACTAAGTATACTTTTCACTTGTTTTGTTGACTCTGCTTTATTGTCAAGTCTTCATGTGATTCAGTTCTTGTCTTGTTTTTTCTTTCGACATGCCATTCTGTGAGATCATGATCAGTGGCACATCTTGAAATTTTATTTGTATGTGATATTCTTCTGGCAAATGTTCACAACTTGTGAATAAATCCACATACAGTTAAAATTCTAGCTAGTGAACCAACAAGGGAGTAAATTTATTTGGTATAATACCATAGACAGACATTCACAGTACACAAGTGTTTTCTTGGTGTTTACTGTTTGGGGATATTTCCTGGATTAGGTTTACCTTCTCTGTGTTGCATGCTGTGTTTGTCAATGAAACTGCATAGGCACGCATGATATAGAGGATTACAAGTGGGTTGGTGATTGTAACCACTTTACAATGAGTTTGAGATATGGATTCCAAGAAATTCACCACAAGAGCAAAGCTCGAGAAGTAAATCTTGGCATCCATGTCAAGAACACATATTACAGGGTTACCATCTGCTGAACCACTCATAATTCTTTGTAGAGAACGGAGATTTATTTTCCCCATTTACTACAAATGAATCAAAAGTAAGATTAAAAAAAAAAAAAGAAAAGAAAAAATGCAATGTGTTGTTCTGGCTTTGAAAGTTGGAAATGTATTGGTGGAGTGGTTGACATCTTATTTCCTGTGTAGTGGAAGAATACTTTGTGTACTTCAGCAGACAGCAGGCAGAAACGTGAGTTGAAACAAAGCCGTTTCATGCCCTGCTGTTTACAGGTCAGTGTTGTCAGTGTTTAGTGCAGACATAATGCTAACAGTGTTTATGGGATGTTTTTCAGACTTCCACGGCTGATGCAGCAACTCCACACACTTTAATGTCACATAAAAGCAAAAAAAACAAACAGAGACTAAGTAAAAGGTGAGCACCTTCACAGTCTGTAATACGACTCCTTCTTCAGACCTAATAAGAACAACTCTCCTACTGACTATATATATATATATATATATATATATATATATATATATATATATACACACACACACACACACACACACACACACACACACACACACACACACACACACACCAATTAAATACCAATTAACTAATTAACTACACACCTAAAAGCACAATGCAACCTGCTTAGTACTGCTTTTGTGAGGATAGAGACAAAATACATAAATAAACCTGCACATAAATACATCATACATAAAAAAATCATGTATAAAAAAAAACATCATATAACAACAAGTCATATGTAAACATACCACCGATATCTTTAAATAAATACACCTAATATTATATAAAGCTCTAAAATTCAGTGGTTAAGCTGTTGTGCCTTCAACAGTGGTTTTATGGAAACCTGATCATTCAACCCAGGAAACCTGTCTCCACCCAACCGTATAATCCACTCTTGTTCTTTCAACTCTGTCTTATTTTTAAAGTCCCCACCTCTAATACTAGCAGCTAAAAGCTCAAGGGCTAAAAACTTAAAACTATGACTCTGACCACTGTCCAAGACATGCTTGCCTAAGGCATTGGTCACTTTCTTGTTCTTAATATCATTAACATGTTCAAGAATCCTCTCTTTAAAGTGCCTATTGGTCTTCCCTATGTAATACGCAAAGCATACTTTGCAGTAGGCAAAATATACTAAGCCTTTGGACAGACAGTCAGCATAGAAAGAGGTATCTGCTAGAAACCCTCTCGTGGATGCTCAAATCTACCTCCTGCATGAATAAAACTACATGCTTTACACTTCGTAAAGGGAAAAGTCCCCTCACGGTCAAATTGTAAATAGAAATTCCCCATGTTCTTATAACACAACTGCCTCTTTAATGACAGACTATTCCTGAAGGTAAACCTAGGTTTCTCCTTCTCTATTCTACTAATTCCTTCATCAGAATGTAAAATACCCCAATGTTTATTATTAATGTCACAAATCTCTCTCACATTACTAGAATACTTGAGTGTCATCCTAACTTCATCTCTATGTCTATATGTATGCTTATGACCATGTGTAGACCTATAATAATCTGAGAAATAAGGTCTACCAATCCTATCTCTTGCAGGCTATAACTCTTGGGTACAGCCTTCAGTCTCTCTATTACTATAACCTCTCTTTAAAAAAATGATGCTTCAGTCCCTCCATGGCATCTCTGAGACTCTGTTCATTATTATGTAGTCTTATTGTCCTCAACACTTGTCCTCTCACCACATTACATTGAACATGTTGGGGATGCACACTCGTCTTATGTAGCAGTGTGTTCTTTTTACAGTCCTTCCTATGTACTGTATAGCTGTCTTAAAACTCCCTCTGGGACCTCTACTAACCAAGACATTTAAGAAATTGACAGATTCTTTAGAACTTACACATGTGAACTTGAGAAATGACATAGTGGAGTGTAGGTATTCTAAAAACCTATCCACCAACTCCACAGACCCTTTCCAAAGAATAAAAATATCATCCACGAAACATCTATAATGGATGTTATTACTACAAAAATCATTGTTCCTAAGCACGAAATCATATTCCCACTTTAAGACAGCTATATCTGGAAAGGATTGTAAAAAGAACACCCTGCTACATAAGGTGAGTATGCATCCCCGAATGTTCCACATAATGTGGTGAGAGGACAAATGTTGAGGACAATGAGACTACATAATAATGAACACAGTCTCAGATATCCCATGGAGGGGTTGAAGCATAATTTTTTAGAGAGAGGTTATAGTAATAGAGAGAAGGCTGTACCCAAGAGTTATGGCCTGTAAGAGAAAGGATTGGTAGACCCTATTTCTCATATTATTATAGGTCTACACATGGTCATAAGCACACATATAGACGTAGCGACGAAGTTAGGATGACACTCACGTACTCTAGTAATGTGAGAGTGATTTGTGACATTATTAATAAACATTGGAGTATTTTACATTCTGATGAAGGAATTAGTAGAGTAGTGAAGGAGAAACCTAGGTTTACCTTCAGGAATAGTTTGTCTTTAAAGAGGCAGTTGTGCTATAAGAAAACAGGGGATGTCTATTTACCACAATCTGACTGTGAGGGGACTTCTTCCTATAAGAAGTGTAATGCATGTAGTTTTATTCATGCAGGCGGTAGATCTGAACATCCCACATGAGGGTTTCTAGTAGATACCTCTTTCTATGCTGACTGTCTGACCAAAGACTTAGTATATTTTGCCTGCTGCAAAGTATGCTTTGCGTATTACATAAGGAAGGTCAATAGGCACTTTAAAGAGAGAATCCTCGAACATGTTAATGATATTAAGAACTAGAAAGTGATCAATGCCTTAGCCAAGGATGTCTTGGACAGTGGTCAGAGTCATAGTTTTAAGTTTTTAGTCCTTGAGCTTTTATCTGCTAGTATTAGAGGTGAGGACTTTTAAAATAAGAGTGGATTATATGGTTGGGTGGAGACAGGTTTCCTTAGTTGAATGATTCAGTTTCCATAAAACCACTGTTGAAGGCACGACAGCTTAACCACTGAACCTTAGAGGTTTATATAATATTAGGAGTATTTATTTAAAGATATTGCTGCTATGTTTACATATATGACTTGTTTTTATGTGATGTTTTTATGTTTTTTATATATGATGTTTTATATACATGATGTATTTATGTGTAGGTTTATTTTTGTATTTTATTGTCTCTGTCCTCACAAAAGCAGTACTAAGCAGGTTGCATTGTGCTTTTAGCTGTGTACTTAATAGTTAATTGATATTTAATTGGTATATATAGCTTAGGACAGTTGTTCTTATTAGGTCGTCTCTGTTTGTTGTTTTTGCTTTTATGTGACATTAAAGTGTGTGGAGTTGCTGCATCAGCCGTGGAAGTCCGCTCATAATTTTTTTTCTTTTCATTGACTGGTTCGTGGTTTCTTACCTGTCTTGTGGACTTTCTTTTTTCTTATGGGATGTTTAACAGTTGTTAATTGAGGATGAATCAGCATACAGTTAAGCATCCCTATAAATGTTGTTAAAGTCATGTTTTGCACTATAGCAACAACTGAATCAGGATATAATTTAGCTGTTTTATGAGTGTAGTGAGGGCACATTATGCACAGCATTAGTGTTATGTCTGCACAGTATCTAAAATTTCTCAGTGACCATGTGACACTGAACTGGTGAAGTTTTCCTTTTGTACTGTGAATTTGTTTTACCATTTCTGGCTTCTAACAGGCCATATGACCAAACATATTATGAAAATTCACTTTTTTTAATTGCAGTTATTATGTAAGAGAAGACTGAGCTTTTTTCCTCTCCATTTTCGCAACAGTTTCTGACCTAACAGTACCACATAATGGCTAGAATAGATCAACATTGTACATTTATCTCCCTTTTCAGAAATATCCAACCCAAATGATTTAAAAAGTATCTTGAGAAAAAAAGTGGAACTATGCACCTGTGTCTAGATTAAATTCTACATTTTACCTTTATTCTCAACATTTTTCCAATGTAAGAATCAATAGTCTCTGTAGGACCTTGAGTTGCTATAAAGAACAGATGTCTGATAAATGGAAGATTCTTTGTCCGCTAACAGTAAGTCCTGAATTTCTCTCCAAATGCCTCTGTTTTATGTTTTTCCTCTTCAAGAAATATAAAAGTGTTAAATACATTTAGATGTATTCCTCATCAACATGTAGAAATACAGCACTCTGTATTTTAGACCTCTGCTAATCCATTTAAACTGAGGAGTCATTCAAATTTCTAGATCCAAAGCTTCTAGTTTTAGCCAGGTTTCCTTCAAATGAAAGAGTTTCAGGGTAGTGCAGTTAAGCCGTGTCTTTCCTAGGTATTGTACTTCAGTAGCCCCGAACACAAAAGTACTTGGTAACAAAGATATTTCTTCAATTCAGCAAAAATATTTCATTTTTCTGTCAGGCTCTTATACCATTTCATGTCAATGACACACAGACACTGGAGGTGTGGTCTGGCTGGCATGATGTCTGTATTTCATTTTTCTGTAGATATAAATATGTACCATATGACCTGCAAATCATTTTAACTAGCTTATTAGTTTTACAGGCATGCATAATGCTATAATACTTAATAAGTTGTAACTACCAGTGAAGTCTGTAAACCATACAGCCACTCAGTTGATGCACAATAGCTGTTCTGTTTGTGTGGAGATGTACCCTGTCTTAAAGTGTCACTTCTTTCGGTGTTTTCTTAATTAAAAATTGATATCTTTACAAAGACCTCCTGTGGTATAGATGTTATGCTTATTTTTGTGGTACTAAAAACAGCCAGCCTTTTTCAACACCCAGTAGCTGAAATATTTAAATTTGTTTTTTAGACTTTAGAAAGAATTGTGAAGGAAGCTATTGGAACGCAAGCTGAAGTAGTACATGAACATCTTCAAAAGGAGGCAAGGATCATTGCTGAAATCTTAGCGCTAAGGCTGAAAAGGAAGACTTTGATTGCTCCCGCAGGACATTCCTTATTGATTGCTAGTCAGACCACATCCAAGGCACCTGGTGCTGACTCTACGTCAAAATCCTCTTCTGCCCGTTTCAGAAAGAAAAAGAAGTGATAACTAAGGATTACAAAGAGAGGTTGCTCTATCAACCAGTGCTTCTCTACTTCAGTATTTTGTTACCTTAAAAAAAAAATAAAAACTGCACTAGTCATATATATATATATATATATATATATATATATATATATATATATATATATATATATATATATATATATATTAAACTTATTTACACAAATGACAAGTATATTTATTTAAGTAGAAACACAGTCCATAAGTATTCACTGCTGCTAAATGTAGATACTGTATTTATTTCCTTTTCGATTTCCTCGGAGTCAGCTTGATTAGTGTGTATTTTGTAGCATGACAAAAAAACTGATTTCAAATGCAGCATATTTTTTCTGTATTGATTTCAAGTCAAAAGGGACTTATATTGGGAATATCTGGTATTAGGAATTCCATTCTTCACAATGATTTGACTAATGCTGCATTAGAACCTCTTGTTAGATAAAACTTTCCCATGCTACTAAGCACCTCCCCTTATCCTGCACCCTGCTCTTTCTAATCTCTCTGGATCTGGACCTTCTTTGCTGAGCTTCAAGTCCAGTGTAGAAAGTAGCTCACTTTGCCTTTGTTAGTTTGATGTGTGTTTTAACAAAGTTTTGTTTTTCAAGCAGGAATCAACTTTATTAAACTATTACCTATGACATAGACAATTGTACATTTATATAATTGAAAACAAACCATATTGACATGTTTTTAGTTGCAAGCATCGTACATCACTTATAATGTATTTAGTCATTGTCAGTCAAGCATTACAAAGCTCATTCAATTCCTGCCTTCCCTTAAATCTCATTCCTCCCCAAAACATTATTCTGCATGTATTGTTCCAACAATTCCCATTTTTCTATGCAGTTTGCTCCTACTCTTTTCTAAAGATTCCACTTCCATTTGTTTTATCTCTGTTACTATATTCACTGCTTCTAGTACAGTTGGTTTAGACTTTGATTTATATTTTCTAGTAATTGCTTTTTTGCCAGCCACCACAATTAAATTCAGCAAGGCCACACTATGTCTAGGCAATTCCAATTCTGTATCACAGCTCAAAAAATAATTTCCTTAGGTATATCAATATGCTCACCCAGTATTTCTGACAGAGTAGTTTGTAGGGGATTGTTAAAGTCTGCCAACTCATTACACTCCCAAAAATATGATCTGAAGTAGTTAACTGCATTTTATCTGCAACCTGTGGGCCTTCAGATCCATATCGGATCCGAGCCGGCAACTTTTCAAGCATCTGCTTCGAGCTCCAAACTCCTCCCCTTACCCATCACCCATCACCGTCTTCTACCTTCCCCTAGATCTTGTTTGCCGCTTCATGCATCAGCATCGTGATCTCCGTAGCTCTGAGCATAGGGTAACTGCTTTTTGGTCCTTTTTCTAGAGTAGTGAGAGTGTGCTATCAGTTAGTTCCCTTTCCTCCCTCAAACGCTTGTTCTTTGGTTAAAAAAAAAAGTTTTGTTTGTAAACTAGTTTAATATAGGCCCTCCCTACCCCTTAGGTGTGAGTGCTTATAGTGTGTTGGGGTTAAGTAGGTGGTGTGTGTGTGTGTGTGTGTGTGTGTGTGTGTGTGTGTGTGTGTGTGTGTGTGTGTGTGTGTGTGTGTGTGTGTAGAATGGCTGATCAGCCAAAACCTACTTTTAAGAAATGCACAGAGTGTGGCCATAAGCTTTCTCCGGTGGATGGTCACACTCTGTGTGTTGTTTGCCTGTTTTTTCCCCATTTATCAGTGCAGTGTGTGCGTTGGTTTTAACCCTAGGGCCTTGAAGGAAAGGAAGGCCAAACTGGTGGCTAAAGGTCTTCTACCTGCTTCCACACTGGACTCATCAGCCTCGGCCTCGGCTCCTGCAGCTGCTGCCCAACCTCCCCCTCAGGCTGGGACTCACCCTCCCACTAGACCTGTTGAAGGGGAGGCCAAAGGAAGAGACAGAAAGAAGGATAAAGACAGAGAGAAGGAGGGGGATAAGCCCCGTAAACGATCTCCATATCGGGAGTCCTTCCCTAGCCCGCCTTCTAAGGTTTCGAGACCTACATCTCCTCGGCTCCACTCCCCGAGATTCTCACCGGAGCTGACGGAGCCCTTGCATTCGAGGCCTTCATCCAGGTCATCGCAGCGACCAGCTAGATCCGAGTTGGTCACTTCCAGGCGCTCGGCTCGGAGTCTCTCTGAATTGAATATGGACTGGATGATGAGGAGATTTATTCAGACCCAAATCCAGATGGGAGTCTTGCCAGGCCCCTCTTCCTCTGGAGGGGGGGGACTTCCATGCCCTTCTTTCATGCAATTTCTCCTTTCCCGATTCGGCCTGTCATTTCTGGGTTTATGGATCCGAGGATCTTCGGAGCTGGGGGTTCGGCGCCGACGGTTCCTTCAACCTCGACTCCGGCAATTACCTTGAGTTCCTCAGATCCAACTAGTTCGGATCCGAGCAACTCTCTGGGCCGAGGACGGGGAGTCGGATCCGAGGGGAATGGAGGTGTCTTCGGCTCCGACTTTGTCAGATTCGAGCCATTCCTTTGGAGCTCCGGCTACCCCAGCCTCGGCCCCAATCCTCACATCAGACCCAGGGAGAGCTTCTTCCTTGTTTGGTGCTAAGGAGGTGCGCTCTCCATCGGCGTTCAACATGGTGGAGAGGATTCTCTCCCAAGAATCGAGACCTCAGCCTATTTCCTTGGATTCCGCCCAGACTCCCTCGGATTCAGTTATGACTCCCTTCAGCTTGTCCCAGGGACAGCCCGTGTTAGAGGATCCTCAGGCAGTTCCCCAGGAGGAACCCCCCATAGCTCACGAGCCCTCTACAGAGAATCCCACTGAAGAGGGTCCACGTAAGCACAAGTGTAAAAGGAGGCACCTGGACTCCCCCGAGTCCTTGACAGAAGACATTGAGTTAGATGAAGGAGAAGGTTCCCACAGGTCACCTCCTGAGGATGTCTCCTTTGAAGACATCATGGAGATCCTCCGCCAGAGGGGAGGTTGGTCAGCCCCAAAACCTTCTACAGATGAATCAGTGTTCCTGGAGGTTTTTGGCATGGGCCCATCTACGTCCTGGGTGTCCCCGCCTGCGGATCCCTTAGTGGATCTTATCACCATGCAGGCATGGAAGGAGCCTGACACCATACAGCCAATACCTAAACAACCGGACAAGATTCTCTCTCCACCCTCAGACAGACAGGCCTGGTATAAAGGATCCCCGTGGATGCTATAGTGGTTGCAGCAGCCACCAAGAGGGAACTGGCTCAGGAGAGTTCCTTAGTCCACCCTCCAGACAAGGAGTCCGGGGCAGTAGATCAATTTGGGAAGCAAGTGTATTCTTCAGCAACATTTTCCATCTGAGTGCTGAACTATTTGGCACACGTTATATGACTGCAGTGAGACCTAGTCTCAGAGTTAGCTGAGTCGCCCCCAGAGTCTTTGTCACTGGAGGACAAGCGTCTGTTCTCCGCAAAAATGTCGACTGTGAAGTCAGTATCGAACACGTCTATGCGCCTCCTTTCCTATGCTACTGAAGGAGCAGCTAGGGCGGCTGGGACTGGCATGCTATGAGGCGACATGCTTTACTCAGACTGTGTCAATTTGCGGACCCCTTCAAGGCGTCTTTCACAAATGCTCCCTTTGATGGTTCTTCTCTTTTTGGGAAGACCATATGTGACACCCTTGTCCAGAGCGAAAAGGATGAGAAGACTTTGTCTGCCGTTGAAGTCTGCTTCTCTAGTCCTCAAAGATCCTTTTCTAGGAATCAGAGAGGGCAAAAGAAGATCTGGTTCTGAAAAATCACCGTTTTCCCGGGACTCTCAGGACAACTCTTCCCCTTGAGGCAGAGGGGGACAGGACAGATGCCACCTCAGAGGCAGAGGGAGTCCGAGGAACTTTGGGTGTAGGGAGCCCTTCTCGGACAGGCCCACGCAGCAGCCCTGAGGGGGTTGCCCAACTGTCCTACTCTGGAGGCAGTCGGGGGAAGATTATCATTGCACCCAACGGCTTGGGAGTCCATAACTGCAGATCATTGGGTGCTTCAAATAATATCCAGAGGCTACACCATCCCGTTTGTTACCCCTTCCGTCCAACCAAAGCGCCTCCCAGATGTCCCACCCACTCAAAGGGGGACGGCAGCGCTTGAGATTTCCATGCTGCTTCATAAACGAGCCATCAAACCGGTCCCCTCCCAATCAGTCCAGATCAGGCATTTACTCCAGGTTCTTTTTAGTGCCAAAAAAGACAGGGGACCTCAGGCCCATTTTGGACCTGTTAACCTTAAACCTGGCTGTCGCCAAGCAGAAATTCCGGATGGTCACCCTACAGTCCATTCTACCTTATCTTCAAGAATGCGACTGGATGTGCTCGATAGACCTCCAGGACACTTACTACCACATCAAGATTTGCAGAAGCTCCAAGAGATTCCTTCGCTTTCGGCTGGGAGCCAATTATTTCCAGTTCAGAGCCCTACCCTTCGGTCTCACCACAGACCCCAGGGTGTTTACCAAGGTAATGACAGTCGTAGCGGCTCACCTGAGGCTTCTGGGAATTCAGGTATTCCCTTACCTGGATGATTGGCTCCTCGCTGCTTCCACCAAGCGTCTTCTTTGCCTAGACAGAGACTCCTTCCTTCATCTTGCAGACTGGCTAGGGATCACTATCAATGTTTCCAAGTCCCTCTTGGACCCGGTGCAGATCTTGGACTTTATTGGGGCACGGCTGAACACCTTTCAACTGAAAGTCTTCCTAACTCCAGACAGGGTCCAGAGCCTATGGGCCCATATATCAGTAGTTCTTGGCCCCAGGTTACCAAAGGTGGGAGACATTCTCAGAGCCCTGGGCTCTATGGCTGCAGCAATCTCTATCCTCCCATCCATTGGTCAAGATTCCTCAGTGGACTCTAGCGTGTTCTTCAGTGGACTCTAGCTGTACAGTGGTCTTGGCTAGATCTTCCCATGGAATATCCAATTCAAATCAGCAAAGCCTGCAGGGCGTCACTTCTCTGGTGGCTCCAAACACCGAAGACCTTAGCGGGACGCCCATTTGTTTCACCCACAGCCCAAGCCACAGTGACCATGGACGCCTCCCAGCTCGAGGGGGGCATTATCTGGGTATGGCGGTCCAAGGCATGTGGTCCCAGATCGAGACCAGATTGCATATCAATGTTCTGGAGATGAGAGCAGTGCATTTAGTGTTGAAAGCCTTCCACACTGTTCTTCCTCTGGAGACTATTGCAATTCAGTCAGACAACATGTCAGTTGTCTGGTACATCAACAAACAGGGAGGAATCGGATCTTACCCTCTGTGTCGCGAGGCCATCAGAGAGTGGGAGTGGGCGATCACCACCAGTCGGTTTCTGATTGCAACGCACATCCCGGGATGCTCCAACATTTTAGCGGACAGATTGAGTCGGGCTATTCTAATGCCATACGAGTGGTCTCTGAAACAGTCAATAGCGGAGGAGATCTTCCGTGCGTGGGGTCAGCCTTGCTGCGATCTCTTCGCATCTCCTTCCAACGCAAAGTGCAGCGAGTTCTTCGCTCTGATCCCCTCACCAGGGGATCCCCTCAGAGATACTCTAGTCCATGCTTGGCCTCCCGGGTTACTGTATGCTTATCCCCCCATTACCTCTCATTCCGAAGTTTCTTCAGAAAGCTTGCCAACTGGGGTGAAAAGTGATCCTCATTGCCCCGTTCTGGCCTCGTCAGGTGTGGTTCCCCTTCCTCTGCTCTCATGTTCTAGCTCCCCCTTGGATTCTGGTTCCCTGCCCGTATCTCATTTCTCATCCCTCGGGCACTTGTCCCCCCAACATGAACAGCCTCAAACTGACGGCTTGGTTGCTCCAGTTCCCTTGATTGCCAGGACTCCTGGTCTTTCATCTTCAGTAAAAACTATTCTGGTGGTGCCCCATAAGGCCTTCACTAGGAAGATTTACTGCTGTAAATGGAAACAATTCTCTATTTGGGCTTCTCAGAGAAACCTGGATCCTTTTACAGCCCCTGTTCCTGCAGTGTTCGATTTCTTAGCCAATATTTTTCAGCAAGGGGCTAGTTCCTCCACTGTGAGAGTGCAACTGGCAGCTATCTCAAATTTCCACATCGGCGAAAACATGAATGCCCTGGCCTCTTGTAGACTGTATAAGGCTTTTCTTAAAGGCACCTTTTTTGCCTCCTCCAATTAAGGACTCCGTTCCTCCTTGGGACCTTACTTTGGTTCTCCAGGCTTTAGTTGCCCCCTCCTTTGAACCTGCAGCATCAGTAGATTTGAAGTTCTTATCCTGGAAGACTGCCTTCCTAGTGGCCATTATGTCAGCTAGGAGGGTTTCTGAGATTCAAGCTTTGTCTGCTGTGCCCCCTTACTTGATCTTCCATAAGGACAGGGTTTCTCTCCGCACAAACCCTTCCTTCTTACCAAAAGTGGCTTCTGAATCAAACATTAATCAAACAATTAACCTGCCTGTTTTCTTTCCAAATTTTCAGAACAAGGGTGAATATAAACTGCATTTGCTAGATGTTCATAGACAACTTTGTTTTTATTTACACAAAACAAAGTCCTTCCGTAAGTCTGACCAGTTATTTTTGTCCTTTTCTAAACCCTTTCTGGGTAAAGCCATCTCCAAGGTTTCCTTAGCTAGATGGATTACACAATGTAGTTTGCAAATTTATAAAGACAAAGGTCTGTTCCCCGCCTGGTCCTGTTAAAGCTCATTCTACCAGATCTATGGCGACTTCTGCTGCCTTTTGGTCTAGGGTTTCACTGGGTGACATTTGTGCGGCAGTAACTTGGGCAAGGTCACATACCTTCATTTCTCATTTTAAGTTGGATTTGATCTCCAGAGGGAGAGCATCCTTCAGCTCTGCGGTGCTCAGGAATATCCTTCCATGAGGGCCTCCCAGGAGTTTAAGTAGCTGGGGATTCTGTCCCACAGGTTGCAGATAAAATGAAGTTAACTACTTCAGATAAAGAAGTTATGTATTCACCATAACGTTCCATCTGAGTAGTTACACTTCATTTTTCTGCAACTGTCCCGCCCTCCTTCCCCCGAACCTGCTCATGGTTTATTGTAAAGTTGAGTTGTTGATTGGTTTGAGTAGTGGCAAACTCGATCTGAGGGAAGGTAGGAGATGGTGATGGGTTATGGGTAAGGGGGAGGAGCTTGGAGCTCAGAGCAGATGCTTGAAAAGTTGCCGGCTCGGATCCAGTATGGATCCGAAGGCCCACAGGTTGCAGAAAAATGAAGTGTAACTACTCAGATGGAACGTTATGGTGAGTACATAACTTCTTTCTTCCCCATCACACATTCAGCATTTGCATAAATTTTGTGGAGTCTGCTTCGGGTGTAAAAATACCTATTCAATTACTTCCAAGCAAAGATCCTAAATCTTCTAGATTTTGTTGCATATTTGGGAGCCATACATATATCCCCACACTGTTCCTTTGTGAATTGCTGATCATTCTCTCTCTATTCCCAATATTTTCTAACGTCCTCTGCCTGATTCTTATAGTTATCATCAAATATTTTATATACCCTACTAATTATCCTTTTTTAATAGCAGTTTCTGTTTTAGATTCTATTAAAAACCCTACCAGTGATGGTCTTTCCCTTAGGATCCCCCTACTTCTTTCTCTTTGACTGTACTCTTATACCAATCTTTGATAGAGAAGGTAATCTCTAGCCTGCAGCCCAAATGAGTTATTGGCCTGTTCCTGTTCCTATTCTGTTAACTTTCCCTCTCATTATTTGTCCCCAATACCTTGGTTAATTTTCCAGTTTTCTCCAGTAAGTTCCTGCCCCTCTTGCCTGTTCTCTGTTCCTCTAATTGCAGTCATCCCTATTGGCAGAAGCTCATTTCTCCATCCCCATGTTGGCTTATTTCTTAGAATGCTTTTTGCTACTTTATGAATATAATATTCTGTGTGGTATTCATTATTGTCTTTAATGATCTGCATCCAAAATCACAGTCTCTCCCTTTTTCTTGAGCTTCCCCCTATTTCATCATCATCCTTTTCCATTTTGAATTGTAGCTTTTTGCTTGTGCTACATATAGGAACCTTAACTGTGTAGTTTTGAAATACCCCTTCAAGTCAGGTAATCCCAAACCACTTTGTTCTACTGGAAGGATCAACTTATCCCACTTGACTTTTGTCCTCTTCCCCTCCCAGATAAAATCCTTTTACTCTTTGTTAATTGCTATCCACAACTTCTCCTTTGGTTGATAAAAATATGCTTGACCTGTGTTTAAAACTAAAGGGACTAAAAATATTTTCACTGCTTCTTAGGTTCATAGGTAGGTACTAGGCTATCTGCCCGAAGGCATTTATAAGTCTAGCCAGAATGTGTTGGCTTTTGCCACCCCCTTAGATTAGTTCCCTGTGCCTCTGTCCAGCAGAGCCACTGAAGTAATTGCCGGGGTAAATTTTCTGTTTCCCATCCACTCGTCAAGGTTTCTCTTGAAGAGTGTTAGTGAGGGGCTCTGCCTAATGTAGATTGGAATCCTGTTCCAAAGCACGGGGAGTCTCTGGGACAGGAATCTAGCCCTCCAGCACACCCTATTTATCATTGTGGTGAGGTTTATATCCCTTGAGTGTGTGGCTCTCGAGGATTTGTTTTTTTTTTTTTAGGTGGAGCATGTCTGTCAATTCTGGGTTGGACATGGCCTTGTATATCAGGCAGAGATCGCCTCTGAGTAAGTGGTATGCAACCAAGTACAGATGGAGTTTCCTCAGTCGGGCTGCATAAGGCATCTGTTTGAGGCCAGTAATCCTCTTGGTGAGGTACTTCTGTGGTCTATTCAGCTATTGCAGGTGTCTTATAAGGTACATCCCAAATGGGGCGTTGTACACTATGATGGGTCTGATGAGTGATGACTAGAGGGGCACAATAACCTCTTTTGTTCTAGATGCGAACCCTTTTGTGATTAGGTGGGCCACATAGATGGATTTTATGACCACCTTGGCAATATGATTATCAAAGGAGAGATTACTGTCTACTTGGGTCCCCAGATCCCTTATTACATTTTCTGTATTTAGGGGACTACCACGTATGTGGTAGTTCATGGGTACTTTGTTTTTTCCAAAGGGGATGACTGTGCACTTTTTGGCATTTAGCTTGAGGCCATGATTTTGACACCAGGTATCCATCTCAGTGAGACCGTTCTGGAGGATGTCTGTATCAGCCGGCGAATCAATTATGGCCCCCATTTTGCAGTCGTCTGCGAACTTCGTCAGCCATAGTCCTCCTGTGCTTGCCTGTACCTCTGATAAGTATATACCGAACAGGAGGGGTCCCAGGACTGAGCCCTGGGGGACGCCACTTGTAACCAGTTTAGAGTCGGACCTAGAGTCTGCAACTGTCACCGTGTGGGTTCTGTCCATGAGCCAATTGGCAACCCATCTCGTGACATAGGGGTTCATGTTCAGGCTGGTGAGCTTGACTATAATACCAGAATGGGGAATGGTGTTGAAAGCCTTTGCGAGGTCTAGGTAGGCTGCGTGGACCTCCTTTCCCTCGTTTAAAGCCTTGGTAACTGTCTCAAAGAAGTCCACCAAGTTTAGGAGGCATGATCTGCCTTTAACAAAGCCAAACTGGGTAGGGTCTAATGTTTGGAGGTTCCCAATGTCTCTGTTAATGAGTTCCATGATAATGCGCTCCATAGCCTTGCAGACCAGGCTAGTCAGGCTTATAGGGTGATAGCTCCCAGGGTCCATTGTGGCTCCACCTTTGTGGAGCAGGATAACGGTTGCTGTGCGCCACTCTATGGGTACGTAGCCTGTAGAGAGGCTGAGTTTAAACAGTGTGTTTAGGTGAGGGGTTAGTTCATTTTGGAGCTCGTGTAAGACACAGCCTGGGACACCGTCCGGTTCCATTGAAGCTGTGTTTCTGGCTGTGGATTGGGCTGTTTTAACCTGTGTGTCAGTGATTGCCGGGGCTCTACATTCTTCTGGTATGGTTATGGGCCCTTTAGGGGGTGAGAGGGGGTGAAGTTTGCACTAAACCTGTCTGCCAGAATGTTGGCAATATCAGTCAGTTCAGTGTATTTTGTGCCATTCTGCACTAACTCAGAGCAGATCTGAGAGTTTCCACTTAGGTTCTTGACATAGCTAAAGAATGCTTTGTGGTTATTTTTGGAGTCCTTGGCAATTTTTCTTTCTAAGCTAGCCTTGGATGATTTTATGAGGGATTGTAGTTTCTTGCTGATACTGATCAGGGATGTCTTTCCTTCTTGGGATTTTACTCTTCTCTGTACTAGTTTCCTCCATCTATTGTATAGTTTATTTATGGCAGGGGTCCACCAGACTTGTTTCCTTTTCTTGGAGGAGTGAGTCTTGGTTTTGCTTGGGATAGCACGATCCATGCATTCTTGCAGCTGCTCATAGAGTGCCTTTGTAAGGGATTCAATAGCTTGGACAGTGTTGTCCTTTAGAACAGGGGCTGTGAACCTTTGCACCTTGGTCTTAAGTAATATAAAGTTTGCTTTTGAAAAGTTTTTCACGGTGGTTTCCTTGATTGCGGGTGGGGGCAGAATGTGGATATCCAGAGTGATTAGTCTATCAGTCTTCACATTACCACATGGCATAAGGTTGTAGATGGAGATAACCAATTTACTTTATAAACATGGTGAAAAGGTGTTTGGGAATTATAAAGGGGAATGGGAGGATATATATTCTGTGACTCATTATGTTCCATTTGTTGAAGGTGTATCATGTATCTTGAGGAAACATTGGTATATTATTACCGCGGATGTGATATATAAAAATTTGAGATTTAATACTTCATATAGAAATTCACCTAGCATAGTAAGTAGAGTTGTACACACATGGGTAGTGAGGTTTTGGAGTCTTAGTGTAAGGGATGTACCACTTGTAGTTACACGGATCAGGGAACAACGCATGTCATTAATGGAAAGCTGTTCAAAGTTCCAGGAGTATTTAATTGTTATCAAAAATGGTAATTTATGGGTTACTCTGCACCTGTAATAAGTTTTACACTGGTAAGACTGTACGTCAACTTAGGATGAGACTATGTGAACACATCCGAGGTGTCAAAAATAATTCCCCTACCAGTCCTGTGGCATCACATTTTTTCAAATATCATAATAGTGATTCAGATTTATTGAAGTTCTTTATAATGGATGTGTTGACAAGTTTTGATTTATAATTAGATCCTTCTGATATGTTATTACAGAAGGAGGCTTGGTTTATTTTCACTTATGATACTTTGCAACCAAAGCGCCTTAATAATGAATTACTTATGAAATATTATATAACAGCTTTGGAAGTATCTTGGAACCTCATTTCATAGAAGTTAGCATATGTGTATTTTTGTATTCAACTGGCTTAGTATTATTATTGTGATTCTATGAACTCATTTGTTT
This sequence comes from Protopterus annectens, assembly GCF_019279795.1. Lineage (NCBI taxonomy): Eukaryota > Metazoa > Chordata > Ceratodontiformes > Protopteridae > Protopterus > Protopterus annectens. The sequence goes on along the minus strand of NC_056729.1, from coordinate 1,168,749,934 downwards.
CAATTGAATTATTTTTGCTTTATGTTTTCATTTAAATTCATATGCTTTCTGGTACAGTCTGTTGTTCTGTTTAGTAATGTTCTAATTGGTGAACTATTTAAGTGCTTTACTGTGTTTAAAACTTTTGAACCTTGAAGGCATATGCCGAGGCGTTAGTTCAATTTTGTTTTTACATATTGTTCCTGCTTTCTAATAAAGTTGCTTTTTTTGTGCCAAATGATGTTTTTCTAAATGTTGGCATGTGGAAGAGTTTATGTTTGGCAACAATCATGAAAGTTGTGTTTGTAATACAAGTCTTTCAGAGTGGTTTTAAAGGATGGGTGGGAGAGTATTGACCTGATGGATACAGGTAAGGAGTTCCAGGCCTTAGCAACCTTGTATGAGTACAGATAATGCCCAGCAGACTTGATAGCTCTGAAGACAGACAGCAGTTTTTGATCACTGGATCGCAGTGACCGTGTGGGAACATAGTTGTGTAGAATGGTGTTTAGTGCTAGACAGGCAGGTGGATGCTGGATAATTTTATAGGTGGGAAAAAGCTGTGTATATGTTAGTTGATGAGGTAGTTCTAACCAATTTAGTTTTTTTTAGTGCTGGACAAGTAGTGACACTGCAAGTGTAGTTGTAGTTGCATCAATGAGAAAGCTTTTGGCTCTGTAAAGCATCCCTAGTTTTTGATTAGTTTTTCTTATGCAATTTTGTATATTCTGGTTGAATATACGGTTATCATCCACTGTCACCCATAATAATTTACTAGGAGACGTGACTTCAGTGGTTGTATTATCAAGAGAGAGGACTTTAGATTTTGATTTTTCATGAGAGAGAGATTTGGGGGGAAAAGTAGTAGTTTGGTCTTTTTTAGGTTCAGTGTGAGTTGTGAGTTTCAAAGCCATGTTTCAGTGTCTGTTAAAGTTTTCCTGAGTAATTTTTTGGAGGTGTACCATGTTGCCATATGTGCAAATGAGAGTGTAATCATCTGCGTATTGTATTAAGGTGACCTGTTGTGTGACTGTACAGAGGGTGTTGGTGAAAATGTTAAAGAGGAGGGGACCAAGAAAAGAGCCTTGTGGTACACTGGTGGTGACTAGGAGGTAAGCAGAGAGCATGGAGTGTCCTTTTATTGACTGATACCTATTGTCCAGGTAGCTTTTGAACCACAGAAGGCTGGGCTGAAAAAGACCTAGTAAGGACATTTGAAGTAGAAGTTAGCTGTGACAAGCTGTAAACAAAGGCTTTAGACAAGTCTGGAAATAAGGAAGAGGCTGGATTGCCGTTATCTCTCTAGCTTTATTGACATTTTTATTTATTTATTTATTTATTTAATTTTATTTATCATTTGTTGACCGGGAAAGTCCGACTAGGTTCCTCAGAGCCTGTTTTCAGCGGAGGCCCGGGGAGAAATGCTCCAGATGCATGTCTTTGGAATGTGGGAGGAAACCGGAGTACCGGAGAAACCCACGCGAACACAGGGAGAACATGCAAACTCCACACAGAAGGCACCCCAGCCGAGAATCGAACCGGTGAACCTCTTGCTGTGAGGCGACAACGTTAACCGCTGCACCACTGTGCCGACATTATCTATATAAGTTAGAAGGGAAGTGCTAGCACTATGGGAAGGATGGAAGCCATGTTGTGTAGGAGAATAGGAGTTCTTCCTGCAGGAGATAGTCTAGCAATTGTTTTTGAACATGATTTTCAAGTATTTTGGCAAGGGGAGATAAGATTGCTATAGGTCTAACGTTATTAATGTCTGTTGAATTTCCTCCTTTGTGCAGAGGGATAATGTGTGACTTCTTCCAAAGAGAGTGAACATGGGATTCTTGGACTGACCTGTTTATAATGATTGAGACAGGACAGGAAATGCTATTGGCTGCTATTTTTAGGAACTCACTTGGAAGGTCATCAGCTGAAGAATAGCTTGGTTTAAGTTTGTTTGAGTAGTTTAATATAGGATGCGGGCACAGGTTTGAAGGTAAAAGTGGATAAGGTCATATGTGGCTGTTGGGCAGCGTTGGGATTAGATGTTGAGGAATCTTTTGTTAAAGGTGCGATACTAGCTATAAAATAAGAGTTGAACTGTATTGCAGTTTTCAGTGGTGTGTTATCAGGAGAGAGGTTTGGGTTAAAATTTTGGCCGGAATGTTAAGTCCAGATTTTTTAGGGCTCTGTATAGTTTTATTCTGAAAGTTATTATATTATTGCTTTTTTATCATAATTTATTTGCTTTTTAGTATGATTCTAAAGCATTCTAAAGTTTTTAAGATATTGAGGTATTTTATATTTGTGCCGGGCTTTCCATGCTTTTTCTTTATTATGCATTAACAATTTACTCTTTTTAGATAGCCAAATTGCATTATTTGTTTTTAGTCTGTTCCTTCTAGGAGGTGCAAGGCTATTTAGGATATTTAGAAAACTTGTACTGAATTCATTTTCAGCATCATCTAAGGGGAAGACTTTTAGGAAATTCCAGTTACTAGATGATACTGTAGTAATTAACATTTCTGGGATAAACTTGGAAAGGCTGTGTGTTGTTTTATAGATATGCTGCTTAACTGGATGTGTGGAATGTCTAGTCATATACTCTGGAAGATGATCACTGAAAGAGTCTGACATTATACCTGTGATGGTGTATTTACTAGGGTATGAAACTAGGATCCAGTCTAATAGGGAATTTGATGTTTTGCTATAATGTATGGGGCTATTAATTAGTTGTGTGCAACCATATAAGTTCATGGTAGATGTAGAGGAGTTAGAGTTTATGTCCAACCAATTGACATTGACATCACTTAGTAGTATTTTTTCTTGTAGAAATGTATAGCTGCATTGTTGCCAGGAGGAATGTAAAGAACAGTAATACATAGTTGTTTATAATTATTTATTTTGAGGAGAGCAATAAGAAGCTCTGTTGAACTGAATTTTGGTATTGGTGTGCTGTAAGGGGAAATATTAAAGCAATTCCACCACCTTTCTTCTTTATACTGTCATTACTAATGATATTATAGCCAGGAGGTATAACTTTAGAGTTGCTTATGTTGGGATTAAACCAAGTTTCAGCTACAGTGAGAATATCAGGTTTATGTTGGGTAATCCAGGCATGTATTTCAGTAGATTTATTTCTTATGCTTCTAACATTTACTGCAGCAAAAATGAGATCACCAGGGTTGGGGACTGACTGTTGTTGGGATAGAGAAGAGTTTGGGAGAGAGAATTATCTTTGTGTTCATTGTGATAGGTGGAGCCAGGGTGAAGGTGCATATCTCCTCCTAGATGGATTTTAGTATATTGGGGAATTATGCACACTTGTTTTTGGAGAGGATTTCAATCCCATATCATATTCCATAAGAATCTCCAAGACCTGCAAGCATTTCCTCCTTGTGATGAGCAGTACTACATACATATATATTACATAGATGCAAATATTTCAAGCACTAGCATCAATTCCATTCTAGCCTGCCAGTATTGCAAAACAGTTGAAAACCATAATAAGTGTCCAGGCTGTTCTTAAAGGGACAACCCCAGCATTTAAAATTCGGGTCCACACTACCAGCTAACCCAATTCATGCCTACTTTACAACGTCACTTACATTTCCACCCTCGGTGTCCTTTTTCATGTAAATATCCTGTAGATCTACAACTGCAGTCCTATTTTGGCTCCCACTGTCAACTAAGCTGTGGTTTTAAGGTCCTATCACAGAATGTCCAGATTTTTGCCTCACACTTGTTCTGCGGTGGTGCAGCGGTAGCATTTGTTGCCTCACAGCAAGAGGTTCTCATGTTCAATTCTCGGCTGGAGTGCGGGGAGTGCCTTCTGTATGGAGTCTGCATGTCCTCCCCGCAGTTGGGTGGGCGTTCGGAAGACATGCGTAAATGGGCGTGCCTTTGTTGAAGGTTGAACATCAAGCTGGCACCTCGGTGTTCATCAAAATTGACTGCCAATCATTAGCGGACTGGAGTTCCGCTGTGGCGACCCCTAACTGGGAAAAGCCGCAAGACAACAACAACAACTTTTGGTCTGTTTTTAATATAATCAAAAACAGCCAAATGGTCCAAAGTCAATTAAAAGCATAAAATTATGGTTTTCTGCCAAATTACTCGCAAGTCAGTAATGCATGACATTAGAAAATAATAGACATTTCAGTTTCAGATTTCAGATCCTTCTGAAAATTCATGCTAATGCAAAACCTGCTATTTGATCAACTTTCTAAGTTTGTAAGAGCAATATAAAAAAAAAAAATGTCTGGATTTCTGGCTCTAAGAGGCTGAGAAGTATGGTAAAGTTCCTCCTGCTTTGCCACTACACCGTACATTAATATTGTTCGTTGTAGTTCATTTCTATGGTAACCACAATGAATGATCATTGTAAAGTGAAAACTTTTGCTGTCCAGAGTTGTTCTCCCAGTTATTTTAAGCTTTGTCAAGATTTCTTGCTCTGAGAGGCTGAGTTGTATGGTATGGTTCCTCCTATTTTGCAACTTCAATGCGTTAATAATTTAGTTTTTAAAGTGATTGTTTGTTGTGGTTCATTTCTATGGTAACCACAATGAACAATCATTGAAAATGAGAACTTTTGCTGTCCGGAGCAGTTGTTCCCCCAATTACGTTAGGCTTTGTCCGGATTTCTTGCTCTAAGAGGCTGAGTTGTATGGTACGGTTCCTGTTGCAATTACCCAGTATGTTAATAATTTAGTTTTTAAAGCGATTGTTCATTGTGGTTCATTTCTATTGTAACCAGAACGAACGATCGTAGCAAAAAGAAAACTGTTACTGTCTGGAGCAGTTGTTCCCTCCATTGTTTAAGGTTTTGTTTAAGGCTTTTGTTTAAACTTTGTTTAAAGTTATAAACAATAGGTGCTGTGGTCCACTTATTTGATATAGTCCTGTGTTCACCAGATAGATAGTATGCTTCATAAAATTGGAAACTGTTCATGTTCTCAGGCTTGTTTTGATTCCTATTTGGGTGTACTGTCAACAAATGATGTAGGATGAAATTAACACTATTTGGGGGGTTTAGGGTCCTAAGTTGCATATGTACCTCTGCCAATAGATTAGGTTTCAGCCTTTAGCGGTACTGTACAAAGTGGTCAGATAGCAGTGGTTTCCCAAATATCTTTATATGATACATAAGTAACAAAGAGAAAATTCCACAGGTGAAGCTATTATAAGAATTTCTTTAACTAAGATATTTTCCTAAGGTATTTCTTGGTAATTTGACATTTATGAGATAATGACATATGCAGAATATATCGCACTCAAAAAATGGATTAGACTGAATAATATTTACGAGTCTCATATTAATCCATTTCTGGAAGAAATATTATTATGTAAAAGTGATATATTTTTTCAGGTAATTATTTTTAATTTATACAGTATTGTTAGATAAATATGGAATGGGTCATTTATGAGAGGTGTGGCTGGGGGGGTTGACTGTTTCACTGAAACGGTCATTAAAAGTCATTAAAAGAAGATATTGGAAAGATTAGGATACATTTACATTGACCGGGATAAAACCAGAATTATGCCATCTAGATATTCCAGGTTTGCAAACCACCTTTTTGCACAATGATATAAAATGTGCACATATCTTCTGCTCATTCAGTCTTGCAAGATTTTTATGTTCTTTAAATCTGAGTTATATGACAGCAGTTTTGAAAGACATATAGGTTTAATGAGATTAATGAACCAAGCGTGATTGTAAAGAATATGTAGCTTCTGTAGCATATCTTACTAGACTGTGAGAAAAACAAAGTGCTAACGATTACTTTGGAAAATATTCAAAGATATACTCTGCAAGTGGAATATTATATGATAAAAGTGGAGATATTTACTTTCAAAGGAGAGATTACTGTCTACTTGGGTCCCCAGATCCCTTATTACATTTTCTGTATTTAGGGGACTACCACGTATGTGGTAGTTCATGGGTACTTTGTTTTTTCCAAAGGGGATGACTGTGCACTTTTTGGAATTTAGCTTGAGGCCATGATTTTGACACCAGGTATCCATCTCAGTGAGACCGTTCTGGAGGATGTCTGTATCAGCCGGCGAATCAGTTATGGCCCCCATTTTGCAGTCGTCTGCGAACTTGGTCAGCCATAGTCCTCCTGTGCTTGCCTGTACCTCTGATAAGTATATACCGAACAGAAGGGGTCCCAGGACTGAGCCCTGGGGTATGCCACTTGTAAACAGTTTAGAGTCGGACCTAGAGCCTGCAACTGTCACCGTGTGGGTTCTGTCCGTGAGCCAATTAGCAACCCTTCTCATGACATAGGAGTTCATGTTCAGGCTGGTGAGCTTGACTATAATACCAGAATGGGGAATGGTGTCGAAAGCCTTTGCGAGGTCTAGGTAGGCTGTGTGGACCTCCTTTCCCTCGTCTAAAGCCTTGGTAACTGTCTCAAAGAAGTCCACCAAGTTTAGGAGGCATGATCTGCCTTTAACAAAGCCAAACTGGGTAGGGTCTAATGTTTGGAGGTTCCCAATGTCTCTGTTAATGAGTTCCATGATGATGCGCTCCATAGCCTTGCAGGCCAGGCTAGTCAGGCTTATAGGGCGATAGTTCCCAGGGTCCATTGTGGCTCCACCTTTGTGGAGCGGGATAACTGTTGCTGTGCGCCACTCTATGGATACATAGCCTGTAGAGAGGCTGAGTTTGAACAGTGTGTTTAGGTGAGGGGTTAGTTCATTTTGGAGCTCGTGTAAGACACAGCCTGGGACACCTTCCGGTCCCATTGAAGCTGTGTTTCTGGCTGTGGATTGGGCTGTTTTAACCTGTGTGTCAGTGATTGCCGGGGCTCTACATTCTTCTGGTATGGTTATGGGCCCTTTAGGGGGTGAGAGGGGGGGTGAAGTTTGCACTAAACCTGTCTGCCAGAATGTTGGCAATATCAGTCAGTTCAGTGTATTTTGTGCCATTCTGCACTAACTCAGAGCAGATCTGAGAGTTTCCACTTAGGTTCTTGACATAGCTAAAGAATGCTTTGTGGTTATCTTTGGAGTCCTTGGCAATTTTTATTTCGAAGCTAGCCTTGGATGATGTTATGAGGGATCGTAGTTTCTTGTTGATACTGATCAGGGATGTCTTTCCTTCTTGAGATTTTACTCTTTTCTGCACTAGTTTCCTCCATCTATTGTATAGTTTGTTTATGGCAGGGGTCCACCAGACTTGTTTCCTTTTCTTGGAGGAGTGAGTCTTGGTTTTGCTTGGGATAGCACGATCCATGCATTCTTGCAGCTGCTCATAGAGTGCCTTTGTAAGGGATTCAATAGCTTGGACAGTGTTGTCCTTTAGAATGGGGGCTGTGAACCTTTCCACCTTGGTCTTAAGTAATGTAAAGTTTGCTTTTGAAAAGTTTTTCACGGTGGTTTCCTTGATTGGGGGTGGGGGCAGAATGTGGATATCCAGAGTTATTAGTCTATCAGTCTTCACATTACCACATGGCATAAGGTTGTAGATGGAGATAACCAATTTACTTTATAAACATGGTGAAAAGGTGTTTGGGAATTATAAAGGGGAATGGGAGGATATATATGCTGTGACTCATTATGTTCCATTTGTTGAAGGTGTATCATGTATCTTGAGGAAACATTGGTATATTATTACCGTGGATGTGATATATAAAAATTTGAGATTTAATACTTCATATAGAAATTCACCTAGCATAGTAAGTAGAGTTGTACACACATGGGTAGTGAGGTTTTTGAGTCTTAGTGTAAGGGATGCACCACTTGTAGTTACATGGATCAGGGAACAACGCATGTCATTAATGGAAAGCTGTTCAAAGTTCCAGGAGTATTTAATTGTTATCAAAAATGGTAATTTATGGGTTACTCTGCACCTGTAATAAGTTTTACACTGGTAAGACTGTACGTCAACTTAGGATGAGGCTATGTGAACACATCCGAGGTGTCAAAAATAATTCTTCTACCAGCCCTGTAGCATCACATTTTTTCAAATATCATAATAGTGATTCAGATTTACTGAGGTTCTTTATAATGTATGTGTTGACATGTTCTGATTTATTATTAGATCCTTCTGATATGTTATTACAGAAGGAGGCTTGGTTTATTTTCACTTATGATACTTTGCAACCAAAGCACCTTAATAATGAATTACATATGAAATATTATATAACAGCTTTGGAAGTATCTTGGAACCTCATTTCATAGAAGTTAGCATATGTGTATTTTTGTATTCAACTGGCTTATTATTATTATAATTGTGATTCTATGAACTCATTTGTTTCAATTGAATTATTTTTGCTTTATGTTTTCATTTAAATTCATATGCTTTCTGGTACAGTCTTTTGTTCTGTTTAGTAATGTTCTAATTCGTGAACTATTTAAGTGCTTTACTGTGTTTAAAACTTTTGAACCTTGAAGGCATATGCCGAGGCGTTAGTTCAATTTTGTTTTTTACATATTGTTCCTGCTTTCTAATAAAGTTGCTTTTTTTGTGCCAAATGATGTTTTTTTAAATGTTGGCGTGTGGAAGAGTTTATGTTTGGCAACAATCATGAAAGTTGTGTTTGTAATACAAGTCTTTCAGAGTGGTTTTAAAGGATGGGTGGGAGAGTATTGACATGATGGATACAGGTAAGGAGTTCCAGGCCGTAGCAACCTTGTATGAGTACAGATAATACCCAGCAGACTTGATAGCTCTGAAGACAGACAGACAGCAGTTTTTGGTCACTGGATCGCAGTGACCGTGTGGGAACATAGTTGTGTAGAATGGTGTTTAGTGCTAGACAGGCAGGTGGATGCCGGATAATTTTATAGGTGGGAAAAAGCTGTGTATATGTTAGTTGATGAGGTAGTTCTAACCAATTTAGTTTTTTTTTAGTGCTGGACAAGTAGTGACACTGCAAGTGTAGTTGTAGTTGCATCAATGAGAAAGCTTTTGGCTCAGTAAAGCATCCTTAGATTTTGATTTTTCATGAGAGAGAGATTTGGGGGGGGGAGTAGTAGTTTGGTCTTTTTTAGGTTCAGCGTGAGTTGTGAGTTTCAAAGCCATGTTTCAGTGTCTGTTAAAGTTTTCCTGAGTAATTTTTTGGAGGTGTACCATGTTGCCAGATGTGCAAATGAGAGTGTAATCATCTGCGTATTGTATTAAGGTGACCTGTTGTGTAGCTGTATAGAGGGTGTTGGTGAAAATGTTAAAGAGGGAGGGGACCAAGAAAAGAGCCTTGTGGTACACTGGTGGTGACTAGGAGGTAAGCAGAGAGCATGGAGTGTCCTTTTATTGACTGATACCTATTGTCCAGGTAGCTTTTGAACCACAGAAGGGTGGGCTGAAAAAGACCTAGTAAGGACATTTGAAGTAGAAGTTAGCTGTGACAAACTGTAACAAAGGCTTTAGACAAGTCTGGAAATAAGGAAGAGGCTGGATTGCCGTTATCTCTCTAGCTTTATTGACATTATCTATATAAGTTAGAAGGGAAGTGCTAGCACTATGGGAAGGATGGAAGCCATGTTGTGTAGGGGAATAGGAGTTATTCCTGCAGGAGATAGTCTAGCAATTGTTTTTGAACATGATTTTCAAGTATTTTGGCAAGGGGAGATAAGATTGCTATAGGTCTAACGTTATTAATGTCTGTTGAATTTCCTCCTTTGTGCAGAGGGATAATGTGTGACTTCTTCCAAAGAGAGTGAACATGGGATTCTTGAACTGACCTGTTTATAATGATTGAGACAGGACAGGAAATGCTATTGGCTGCTATTTTTAGGAACTCACTTGGAAGGTCATCAGCTGAAGAATAGCTTGGTTTAAGTTTGTTTGAGTAGTTTAATATAGGATGCAGGCACAGGTTTGAAGGTAAAAGTGGATAAGGTCATATGTGGCTGTTGGGCAGCGTTGGGATTAGATGTTGAGGAATCTTTTGTTAAAGGTGCTATACTAGCTATAAAATAAGAGTTGAACTGTATTGCAGTTTTCAGTGGTGTGTTATCAGGAGAGAGGTTTGGGTTAAAATTTTGGCCGGAATGTTAGAGGGAAGTCCAGATTTTTTAGGGCTCTGTATAGTTTTATTCTGAAAGTTATTATAGTATTGCTTTTTTATCATAATTTATTTGCTTTTTAGTATGATTCTAAAGCATTCTAAAGTTTTTAAGATATTGAGGTATTTTATATTTGTGCCGGGCTTTCCATGTTTTTTCTTTATTATGCATTAACAATTTACTCTTTTTAGATAGCCAAATTGCATTATTTGTTTTTAGTCTGTTCCTTCTAGGAGGTGCAAGGCTATTTAGGATATTTAGAAAAGTTGTACTGAATTCATTTTCAGCATCATCTAAGGGGAAGACTTTTAGGAAATTCCAGTTACTAGATGATACTGTAGTAATTAACATTTCCGAGATAAACTTGGAAAGGTTGTGTGTTGTTTTATAAATATGCTGCTTAACTGGATGTGTGGAATGTCTAGTCATATAGACTGGAAGATGATCACTGAAAGGGTCTGACATTGTACTTGTGATGGTGTATTTACTAGGGTATGAAACTAGGATCCAGTCTAATAGGGAATTTGATGTCTTGCTATAATGTATGGGGCAATTAATTAGTTGTGTGCAACCATATAAGTTCATGGTAGATGTAGAGGAGTTAGAGTTTATGTCCAACCAATTGACATTGACATCACTTAGTAGTATTTTTTCTTGTAGAAATGTATAGCTGCATTGTTGCCAGGAGGAATGTAAAGAACAGTAATACATAGTTGTTTATAATTATTTATTTTGAGGAGAGCAATAAGAAGCTCTGCTGAACTGAATTTTGGTATTGGTGTGCTGTAAGGGGAAATATTAAAGCAATTCCACCACCTTTCTTCTTTATACGGTCATTACTAATGATATTATAGCCAGGAGGTATAACTTTAGAGTTGCTTATGTTGGGATTAAACCAAGTTTCAGCTACAGCGAGAATATCAGGTTTATGTTGGGTAATCCAGGCATGTATTTCAGTAGATTTATTTCTTATGCTTCTAACATTTACTGCAGCAAAATGAGATCACCAGGGTTGGGGACTGACTGTTGTTGGGATAGAGAAGAGTTTGGGAGAGAGAATAATCTTTGTGTTCATTGTGATAGGTGGAGCCAGGGTGAAGGTGCATATCTCCTCCTAGATGGATTTTAGTATATTGGGGAATTATGCACACTTGTTTTTGGAGAGGATTTCAATCCCATATCATATTCCATAAGAATCTCCAAGACCTGCAAGCATTTCCTCCTTGTGATGAGCAGTACTACATACATATATATTACATAGATGCAAATATTTCAAGCACTAGCATCAATTCCATTCTAGCCAGCCAGTATTGCAAAACAGTTGAAAACCATAATAAGTGTCCAGGCTGTTCTTAAAGGGACAACCCCAGCATTTAAAATTCGGGTCCACACTACCAGCTAACCCAATTCATGCCTACTTTACAACGTCACTTACATTTCCACCCTCAGTGTCCTTTTTCGTTTAAATATCCTGTAGATCTACAACTGCAGTCCTATTTTGGCTCCCACTGTCAACTAAGCTGTGGTTATAAGGTCCTATCACAAAATGTCCAGATTTTTGCCTCACAATTGTTCTGCGGTGGTGCAGCGGTAGCATTTGTTGCCACACAGCAAGAGGTTCTCCTGTTTGATTCTCGGCTGGAGTGCGGGGAGTGCCTTCTGTGTGGAGTCTGCATGTCCTCCCCGCAGTTGGGTGGGCGTTCGAAAGACATGCGTAAATGGGCGTGCCTTTGTTGAAGGTTGAACATCAAGCTGGCACCTCGGTGTTTGTAAAAATCTACTGCCAATCATTAGCGGACTGGAGTTCCGCTGTGGCGACCCCTAACCGGGAAAAGCCGCAAGACAACAACAACAACTTTTGGTCTGTTTTTAATATAATCAAAAACAGCCAAATGGTCCAAAGTCAATTAAAAGCATAAAATTATGGTTTTCTGCCAAATTACTTGCAAGTCAGTAATGCATGACATTAGAAAATAATAGACATTTCGGTTTCAGATTTCAGATCCTTCTGAAAAAATATGCTAATGCAAAACCTGCTATTTGATCAACTTTCTAAGTTTGTAAGAGCAATATTAAAAAAAAAATGTCCGGATTTCTGGCTCTAAGAGGCTGAGAAGTATGGTAAGGTTCCTCCTGCTTTGCCACTACACTGTACATTAATATTGCTCGCTGTAGTTCATTTCTATGGTAACCACAATGAACAATCATTGTAAAGTGAAAACTTTTGCTGTCCAGAGTTGCTCTCCCAGTTATTTTAAGCTTTGTCAAGATTTCTTGCTCTGAGAGGCTGAGTTGTATGGTATGGTTCCTCCTATTTTGCAACTTCTCAGTACGTTAATAATTTAGTTTTTAAAGTGATTGTTTGTTGTGGTTCATTTCTATGGTAACCACAATGAACAATCATTGAAAATGAGAACTTTTGTTGTCCGGAGCAGTTGTTCCCCCAATTACGTTAGGCTTTTTCCGGATTTCTTGCTCTAAGAGGCTGAGTTGTATGGTACGGTTCCTGTTGCAATTACCCAGTATGTTAATAATTTAGTTTTTAAAGCAATCGTTCATTGTGGTTCATTTCTATTGTAACCACAATGAACGGTCGTTGCAAAAAGAAAACTGTTACTGTCTGAAGCAGTTGTTCCCTCCTTTGTTTAAGGTTTTGTTTAAGGCTTTTGTTTAAACTTTGTTTAAAGTTATAAACAATAGGTGTTGTGGTCCACTTATTTGATATAGTCCTGTGTTCACCAGATAGATAGTATGCTTCATAAAATTGGAAACTGTTCATGTTCTCAGGCTTGTTTTGATTCCTATTTGGGTGTACTGTCAACAAATGATGTAGGATGAAATTAACACTATTTGGGGGGTTTAGGGTCCTAAGTGGCATATGTACCTCTGCCAATAGATTAGGTTTCAGCCTTTAGCGGTACTGTACAAAGTGGTCAGATAGCAGTGGTTTCCCAAATATTTTTATATGATACATAAGTAACAAAGAGAAAATTCCATAGGTGAAGCTATTATAAGAATTTCTAACTAAGATATTTTCCTAAGGTATTTCTTGGTAATTAGACATTGATGAGATAATGACATATGCAGAATATATCTCACTCAAAAAATGGATTAGACTGAATAATATTTACGAGTCTCATATTAATCCATTTCTGGAAGAAATATTATTATGTAAAAGTGATACATTTTTTCAGGTAATTATTTTTAATTTATACAGTATTGTTAGATAAATATGGAATGAGTCATTTATGATAGGTGTGGCTGAGGGGGTTGACTGTTTCACTGAAACGGTCATTAAAAGAAGATACTGGAAAGATTAGGATACATTTACATTGACCAGGATAAAACCAGAATTATGCCATCCAGATATTCCAGGTTTGCAAACCACCTTTTTGCACAATGATATAAAATGTGCACATATCTTCTGCTCATTCAGTCTTGCAAGATTTTTATGTTCTTTAAATCTGAGTTATATGACAGCAGTTTTGAAAGACATATAGGTTTAATGAGATTAATGAACCAAGCATGATTGTAAAGAATATGTAGCTTCTGTAGCATATCTTACTAGACTGTGAGAAAAACAAAGTGCTAACGATTACTTTGGAAAATATTCAAAGATATACTCTGCAAGTGGAATATTATATGATAAAAGTGGAGATATTTAGATCTATGTTTACTGTCAGAGATGAAGTGTTGTTAGATTATATGATGCTCTGCTGAAACACTACAAACTAAGATGCATAATCAAAAGAATGGAAACTGCTTCTCTGAAACATCTAGCTTTAATACGTAATTTAAGGTTTGTGAACTTCTAGTCCTAATACGTGCTTTGATCCATATGTTATGCCTGTCATTGTTGCACTGCTTTTAAATGCATTATCTAATCTTGAAAAAATAAAATGATTAAATCTCAGACTAGCTCTTAAAGCTTAACTATGTTATGCCTCCACCACTACCACCTTCTACTCTTGCATGTTAATGTCTGGCCGTCTTATTTGATATGGCATCATTTTCTGCATCAGAGAAAACTATGCATACAAGTCTAATAACTGTTAGGAAACTAACTGTATTCAATTGGTTTTAGACTTTTGGTAATCAGGGAAGCTCCATTCAATCCCCAGTTTGATTGTTAGGAAATTCTAGAACTAATTAGTTAAGTGACTTGCTCAAGGTCAAATTGTGTATGTGAAAAATGATGGCATAAATGGATCCTAGAACTTATGGCCATTTCTTGCTAAGTTGCTGCTTTCTATTCACGTTTTAGACTATGTTGTTGGTCAGTAATCTGCTTAGGATTTATCAGTTCTGCAGTTTGTGATAACGCATAACTGCTACCTTTTGTTTACTGCCTATCACTTCAACATTAATTTGCTTGTCCCACTACTCAACATTATTTTGCTTGTCCGTCTGTTTTTGGCTCTCTCCTATCAGTTGTGTCCTAGAATATTCTTGGTCTGACATTTTTAAGCACCTGTCTAGTTTCCCCCTCATATCTACCTTACTGTAGCCAACGAGAGAAAAGGGCAGAGATCAGGTAGTCCATCTACTGCACCATCCTAACAGCTGTGGAGAGGTTTTTTTGAATGCCATACCATCATTTCACCCTGCATACACAATACACATTATGTATGCACACACTGCTGGACTAGAGTCCTCAGTCTCCACAGAGATGTAATAGTTCTCAGGTGGGAAGCCCTGCTTTTCTTCTGAGATATATGAGTTGACAAGATGCATCTCTGTCTCTCTCTCTCTCCCCATGCAACTCCTATGTTGTTAAGTTTGCTAATCAAACTCAGGTCACTCTGGTCTTAGGGGCTCAACCACTCTGCAACAATAAGTCATAAATGACCTACTTTTACTGTTCTGTATTTCTGAGAAACTCTTGAAGCTATAGTATTTATTTTAAACTTATTTTTAATATGTTCCAATTATTTCACCTATTTTTGTGTTATTTCTACCTCTTATTAAAAATAAAAAGGTAAAGCTATCTTCCTTTTCTTTTTAATTTTAGTTTGATGTAATACCTTATAAACCTATTAAGTCTTTTTGTTGATTTTTTTTTTCATTTCTGGCTATAGAATCAGAAATTCACAATGTTGTACTTAAAATGTTCAAGCAGCTAGTAAATTCCAAAGACATTTTAATTAATATTTACACCCATGTCTCATTTGCTATGTCTGCTATGCAATTCCGACAATGACTAAGATAATGACATTTGCTTGCTGAAATGAAAATGAACATTCAAAGAAGAGGTGACTGCCACTGTCCAGTGTTTCTTTTTCATATGAAGAAGAGCACCATAATAAAACTTGTTATTGCTGAGAAATCTCAAAGTAGCTCTGCGTGTTCCATTATGTTGAAGGTTTATTTACTGCAGTGCTCTCTTCCTGAAGTTGCTTGCTGGAAAACTCAGCCATGCAGTTAGTACAGAAGATTAAAGCTCTGAGCTGTTTCCAAGGGTACAGGGATAATTCCTTCACCCTTCATTTGTCTACTGTTTGACTCTGAGCAAGTAACTTAACCAGTGTTCCTAAGCTATCACTGATAAGAGACTATTGTGTCCACTGGGCTTCCCAGTAAAAAAGTAGGCAAACATGTACACTTACTGCAAAAAGCTGTTGACAGGCTACTTACAAGTGAACCCCCTGTTCTACTAACAATATATTAGGTTGCATTAATCCTTGTGGATCGATCTGTGAGTCTTCAAGGCTCAATTAATTCACTCAGTTAAATAATTATGTTATATATATCACCCATTGAGGTACCTATGCACAGCCAGTAAAAGATTGTCAGAACTTATCAAGCATTTGTCAAACTAAAAACTTTGAAATAGATTGCTTCTACCTTGTGAAATATTATGCCGCATTTGTGAATTTAGAATGCATTTATAGCTACGATTGGTTTAATTCTGATCAGCACCTTGAAATTTGGAAAGGATCTTACAAAGATAAGTTTATCATAAAATAGTAATGTTATAACTTCTATCAAATGGAGTACAAAGGGCTTTACTGGAGACTTCATTAATTTTGTAAACAATCACTGCATACTACCATCTAATTGATCACTTAACTAGCCACCTGGCTTTCAGTCTGGTCAGAATTCTGGAGCAGAATTGTAAACAGATGACTGTCCAGTTTGTTAATCTCCGAAACACACCTTGACCAAAACAAACACTATTCACTATTGCTTCTGCCAACAATATCATGCTAGAAGTAACCCACACAAAATGATGGGTGTCATCATTGATGACCAGTTGAAATTTGACCACCATGTATCACACATGGCTAAAAAAACATCAAAACTAGGTACATTGTATATAGTAAAAAGCTACCTCACCAACATAGCCAGAAGATGTATAGCCTCCACTTTCTTATTTCCATCCCTCCTCTATGCTGCCCCGATCTTCACTAACTTTCAGTTCTCACAACTGTCCGCACTTGAGTAATGTTAAAATAAAACAGACACATTTGCTGTAAACTATAAAAAAAACACACCACTGCCTAGCACTGAGACTTAAACTGGATAGAACTACCACATCACATAACACTTTTTCAGCTAAATACAATACACAGACTTATATGTAAGCCAGAAAATTACCCAGCCCTTAACAACTTAATGCAGCGCTACTACCGCTAATTTCCAAAATGAACTCAAAGCATGTAATTGGCCAGTCCTAAAACATCTACCACTTAAAGAAGCTGTATTATATTTCAACACCATATTCCTAGCCGTCCTTCATACCCATGCACCTGCACGTTCTACAAGAACTAAAGCAAAAGTTGCTCCATGGCTTTCAAAAGAAACCAGACAAATGATCTTACTTAGAAACAAAGCTTGGACCATTTGGCGTATCACAAAATCCCCCTTAGATCAACTTAGATTTAGACAACTAAGGAACAACACTAAAAAATCTACCACCCTAGATAAAAAAAAAAAACTTTTACCTCCATTTATAACAGAAGCATTAAAACAATCTGCAAAAGCTTTGGGCAGGCTTAAATAAACTTTTCACCCAGGGCAATGCACAACTCCTACCCCCTCGGCTATGATCCAAGAACCTTCAGAAGATGTTGCCAATTCCTTTAATAGTTTCTTTACAGAAACTAACCAGTCACTAGCTAAACAACTATCTCCCAGATGCTCAAGTCCTAACGCCGCCGCACCTAGTTCTCAACTCCCCGTTAAGTTTCAACCAGTTTCCACATCACTTATCCATGCCCTAATCAAGAAAGTAAAACTTAACACCCTTGCAGCGAATCTCCTCCCAGCTGAGTATCTACAAAAAGCTGTGGATACCATAGCATACCTGATCTCTATCCTGATCAATAGAACTATATCAGAAGCCACTATCCCCTCCATCTGGAAGACATCCCGTGTTATTCCACTCTACAAAGGGGGCAGTTTCGCTGAAAGTACAGTTGTGTACACTTACCTTAAATGTAGATGTTCAAGTGTATTCACTGTTGCAGTCATCACACTTGGGTTATCCTGCCAGTGGTAGCCCTCAGTCGGCCCGAATACCAGAGGCTTAGTATTTCGGCATCGGTTGCTGTCACTTCAGGACTGACGTCAGGTCATCCGTGGTATAAAAACAGGCAACCGATGCCATTACATCAGTTTTTCTTGCTCCAAATGTCAGGAGCCCCTAAATAGTGAGATAAGTTATAGTGGAGAAACACCACCAGTAAAAAGTAAATACCAATAGCCCTGTAAGGAGTGAGGAAGAGAGAGAAAGAGATAAGGGGGCTGGAGGGTGGGAAACCAGGACTGCAACAGAGAATACACTCGAACATCTAAATTTATGGTAAGCGTACTATGTTCTTCGTGTTTCACTGTTGCAGTCATCTCACTTGGGTTGATTCCCAAAGCTGAAGAATTGGTGGCGGCTGTCAAGAAGAGTTGGGGCTGGCTAGTATGCCCTGCAGGACTGCAGTTGCAAAGCCCATCCTGCATTTGGAAAAGATAGGCAGGTGGTAATGCTTGGTGAAGGTATGAACAGAACTCCAAGTTGCAGCTTCCAGAATGTCCCTGGTAGGGACTCTTCTGAGAAAGGCTGTAGAGGTTGAGGTTGCCCTAGTGGAATGTGTTCTGACCCCCTGAGGGGGTGGTTTCCCATGGTGTTTGCAACAGAAATGGATACAGTGTGCTATCTATTTGGAAATAGTTTGTTTTGATATGGCCTTGCCCTCTGCCCCTGGTGCAAAGCTAAGTAGTAACTGGTCAAATTTCCTAAAGGGCCTAGTCCTATCAAGGTAGAATCTGAGCTGTCTGTGCACATCTAAAGAGTGTAGGATCCTTTCCCTCTTATTTTGAGGATTAGGAAAAAAGGTGGGCAAATGGATAGATTGGTTGAGAGCCAAGCCGGACATCACTTTAGGCATGAAAGTTGGGTTAGTCCTGAGGGAGACCCTGTCAGCATGAAAAATGATGAAGGGTTCCACAGCCATAAGTGCTTGTAGCTCAGACACTCTTCTAGCTGAAGTGATGGCCAGAAGCAAGGCTGTTTTCCAAGAGAGGAATTTTAACTCTGCTGACTCTGCAGGCTCAAGGGAAGGTAGTGTGAGCTTTTCCAACACAAAGTTAAGGTCCCAAACAGATAGGGGATCTTCTTGGTGGCGTTACGTTGTTAGCCCCTCTCAGGAACTGCTTGATGAGATGGTGTGAGAAGAGAGGTGGCTCAGTGCTGTAATGAGCTGAGATGGCAGAAGCATGGATCTTGATGGAAGAGAAGGATAGGCCCCTGTGGAGTAGGTCTGCTGGTAATCCAGGATGAGAGGTAAGGAGGGCAGTGCTGGATCCACTCTTTTAGAATGGATCCAGGAACAGTACCTTTTCCACTTGTCAGCATAAGATTTTCTAGTACTGGGTCGTCTGGCTTCAAGTATGACATCCAGTACCTGCTTGCTTAGGCTGGCCACTGGAGGAGAAGTCAAGGAATAAGCCAGACTGCAAGGTTCAGGGTCTGCAATTGCGGATGCAGGAATTGTCCCTCCTGCTGGGTCAGGAGAGTTGAGATCTGGGGGAGGTACCATGGAGGCAAAGGTGACAGACTGCACAGTAGTGGGTACCAATGTTGGCATGGCCAGTCTGGGGCAATCAAGATTGCCCTTGGTCTTTCTTCCCTTATCTTGAGTAATACTCTTGTAAGGAGAGGTAGAGGGGGAAATGCATAGACTGAGAGGTTTACCCACTGGAAGGATATGGCATCCACTTTCCAGGCCTTGCTGTGAGGTACCTTGGTGCAGAATTTGCTGAGCTGGTGGTTGCATGGAGAGGCAAATAGGTCCACCTTCGGGGTACCCCATTTCTGGGTCACAAGGCTGAAGGTGTTGTGGTTTAATTGCCACTCATGTGCGTCTATGAGGTTTCTGCTTAAGTTGTCTGCCAGAGAGTTTTGGTTGCCTGGCAGGAATTGAGCTCACAGGTGAATATGCATGGCTGAGGCCGTGTTCCAAAGGTTCATGGCTAGCCTGCAGAGTGGGTAAGAGTGGGTCCCCCCCTGCTTGTTGATATACCACATCACTGTGGTGTTGTTGGTTTTGGTTAGTAGAGTCCCTTGAGAGAGTAGGGGTCTGAAAGCTGTCAGAGCATGCTGAACAGCTAGCAACTCTTTTTGGTTCATGTGCAGATGAATTTGATTTGGGCTCCAATGGCCCCGAATGCACCTGCCATCCAGATGTGCACCCCAGACATAGTCTGATGCTTCTGTGGTTAGGGTCTGGGCGGTGTGGGGTTGTGTAAAGGGAAGCCCCTTGTTGTGGTTGCATGCTGCTGCCCACCAAAGGAACTCTTCCCTTAGACAAGGTATCATAGGTATGATAGTTTCCAGGTCCTGAGAATGTTGGCACCAAAGACTTTTTAAGTACCATTGAAGTTTCCTCATATGCAGTCTGGCATATGGAATTAGTAGAATGCAGGAGGCCATGCACCCTAGAGCTTGCAGGATTTTCCTTGCGGATAACTGGGTTCTGGTAGCCATTTGAAAGAAGTAGCCTGTCAGATAGGCTTGTTTTTCTGGAGTAAGGAATGCCATCTGTGATGCTGTGTCCAGGCTTGCTCCCAGGAATACAGTTTTTTGACTGGGGACTAGTTTGGATTTATTTTCGTTGATAGTGTACCCCAGGGAGGTTAGAAGGTCCTTTACAAATGTCAGGTGCTGCAACAGCTTTTCCTGACTGTCTGCCTGGATCAGGCAATCGTCCAAGTAGGGGAAAATTTGAATATTTCTCTGTCTGCAATAGGCAATGGCTGAAGCCAGGCATTTTGTGAAACCTCTGGTAGCAGTAGATAAGCCAAAAGGAAGTGCAGAGAACTGATAGTGCATAGATCCTGCCCTGAAACTTAGATATTTCCTGCATGAGTCCCTGATTGGGATGTGCAGATAGGCCTCTTTTAGGTCTAGGGTGACTAACTATGCATCTTTGGACAGCATAGGGAGAAGCTGCTGTAGGGTGAGCATTTTGAATTTTGGTACCACCAGGGAGGTGTTTAGAATGGATAGATCTAAGATTGGGAGCCAGGTGCCCTCTTTTCTGGGTACCAGGAAAAGTCCTGAATAAAAACCTTGACTTATCTGTTCTGCAGGAACAGGCTGAATTGCCCTTATGGAGAGCAGGGACTGAACTGGGTTTTGTGCCTCTGCCCACTGGTTGGGAGGAAGGTCTGGGAGCCCTTTTGGGGTTGGCAGTGTGTGGAAATAAAATCTGTACCCCTGGGATACTATGTTGAGGACCCATCGATCGTTGGTGATGGTGGTCCAGTTTTTTGCATGGTGGGCAAGTTTTCCTCCTAGGGACACGGGGAGGAGTTGAGAAGTCATTGTGAATTCTTCCCATAAGGGGGTGGCTTAGCACTCCCTGTTTTAGAAGTGGAGGTACTCCATTGCTTAGTTCTCTGCATACTCTGAGACTGTAGTCTGGGGGGGTCTGTTTCCCTTAGGTCTAGTTTGAGGTGGCTGGAAAGGACCAATGTTTTGAGGGGCAATGCCTACTGAATCTTGGAGGCTGCACCTGCAAAAAATCTTTGACTGTCTGCATAGACTTAGCTTTTTCTTCCATCTTTTTTAAAACCTCTTCTAATTGGTGCCAGATTGTCCTTGTTCAGAAGTGTGTCCAATAATTTTGATTTGACATGGTCTGGCACGGTCTGCTCCTTAAGCCAGGCATGCCTTCTGAGCACAAAACCTGTGACTGCTGCCCTGCAGGATGCTTCTCGGGCATCAAACCCACATTGCAGGGCATGCTTGCTGACTTGTCTTGCAGAATGCATAAGCTCCTGTAATTCTTTAATTTCTGCACAGTCAGGGAAGGTAGATAATTTTTGCTTAATAATTTCCATAGTATGTTGCTGGTATTTCAGCATGTGAAACTGACAATTTAATGCTTTAATGGCAAGAGTTGCAGAGGTGTATACTTTTTTACCCGATCTGTCTAAAGCTTGAGAATCCCTGTCCGAGGGGGTGGGATTCTTAGCGGTAGTGGCTTTTATTCCTTTAGGTCCTTGGAAGATGACCTCTGGGTCAGCAGTAGGATTTTTGAAAAGAAGTTTGTGTGAGTCAGGGACTCTGTAGTACCTGTCAGGTTTCCTGGGAGCATAGATTCATAGGTTGGTACTAGGCTATCGTCCCTAGGGCCTATACAAGCCTACCCATAACAATTCTCTGGCTATTTCTTCCTACAGTATTTACTTCTCAGCAGGGGGTAAAGTATCAGGAGTTAGACTGGACTCCGTAAAGACATCATCCACAACATCCAAAACAGGAGGGATGGCTAAGGATCTGTGCTATGGTAAGTCTAAAAATTTGCTGAGTCTCTTTTTGGACTGTGGATAATCCTGGCATTCCCAGTGGAAATGCTCTCACAAAGTATGTAGTGTTTCACCGGGAGGCAGAAGGAATGGATTCCTCTGCATCTGAATCCTCATAGTCAGATAAGGGCATGTCTTCATAATCAAAAACCTCAGAGTCGTCAGAATCTTGGTCATATAAAGCTGCTGGGCAAAAGTATCATTTTCTTTTAGCAGGGGAAGGCTGGCTTCCCTTAATCAGTAAGATCAGGTCTTCTGCCATTTTAAGCATCTGTGATTGTGGCAAGGAAGCAGGCGTTTCAGTTTGGGTCATTGTTTTTTTAGATGTAGCTCATACTCTTGGCCTTAGAAACTCGGTAGTTTTAGAAAGAACTGAAGATGCGAAAAAAGTTATTGGTTTGTGTTGAATATCGGTAGTGTGAAGAACCTCCTCAGAAGCAAGTGCCTGCACAGCGGCACCGGACCCACCAAGGTAGAGACATCCACAGGTTCTGTAGTTAAAAAAGAGTCTTGCGGCATACCGGACTCTGAAAGGGTCTCGGTAGCGGCCTGCAAATCCATCAATGTGGGCATCGGGCTGCAAAAGCGCCTCACTGAGTGCAAGCAAACTGGCGACTAGCTTAACGGAAGCGTCATCGGCAGTTTTGAACCTGTGCGGTCTGGCTCTGTCTTTATCCTTACATTTTTTGGAAGATCAGTAGACAGATGGCTTACCGCAGCCATTTCGGAATACAGAGATCGAGAACGAAAGTATTTAGCTACAATAAGGGCCAACGATGAATAGTTCAGGTGTTGAACAAAGCACAAAACCGACAGCGAGGTATATTGTGGTCTGAGCTTAAACAGGTGATGCAGTAAGAATGGAAATCTCAGTGTGGTGTTTGCTTTCCACAGGCGATACAATTGTTAACTTTTTCTGACATTGGTTAGAGCAAGAAAAAAGGATCCCCAACGGGGTACTTGGCTTTAGAAGACTTCAAGATGATTCAATTTTGGAAACAAAAACTCAGGTAGCGGCCGACCGGCACTCATGCAAACTGCTTCTGCTTTGGGCTCCTCGGCAAAAAAGACTGATGCAATGGCATTGGCTGCCTGTTTTTATACCACGGACGACCTGGTGTCAGTCCAAAGTGACAGCAACCGACGCAGAAATACTAAGTCTCTGATATTCGGGCCAACTGAGGGCTACCCCTGGCAGGATAAGCCAAGTGTGATGACTGCAACAGTGAAACACAAAGAACATCTGTCAAATTACAGACCTATAGCTGTTTTGTCACCCCTGGCTAAAATTATGGAGAAGTGTATCCATAAACAACTCCTGAGCAATCTCATTCAGCAATATCTCCTGGCTAACTCGCAGCATGATTTCAGACCTTTCCACAGTACAACCACAGCCCTCCTCTCCTTCCCCAATGTTATTAATCAAAACCGAAACAACAATCAGCTTTCTTCTGCCCTCTTTCTTGATCTTTCCAAAGCCTTTGACAAGGTCAACCACCATCTACTCATACACACAATTAAAACTATTTCCCTAGATGTCAAGGCTATCCAGTGGTTCAAATCTTATCTTAGTGGTAGACAACAGGCTGTACTATGTCAGAACAAACTATCTTCCCTTCTACCTATCACCCTTGGGGTCCCTCAGGGCTCTATATTAGGACCCCTATTATTTTCTGTCTTTATTAATGACCTGTACACAGTCATCCCAACAGCCACCTGCATTCAATATGCAGATAACTCCACTTTGATTTGCTCTGCCACCTCCCCTTTAAGTCTGCAGACTCTATCCAAAAATGTTTTAATACTGTTGAAAACTGGCTCTGTAACTGACATCTCCTATTAAATCCTAACAAAATGAAGCTACTGCTTTTCTCCCCAACTCGTAAAGCCTCAGCTCCAACCTTTACTATAAAATCTAACAATGGCACTGTCATTGTCCCAGATCCCTGTACCAAACTCTTAGGTGTAACAGTTGATAATAACCTTAAATTTGATATGCATATTACTCAAACTATTAAAAAAGCTAATAAAATCTTGCTTCACTATACAAGATCAAATCTTTCCTCACTCCACTAGCTAGGACGGTAATTGCCCATACACATCTACTTTCCACCCTCCTTTATGTATCCCCTCTCTTCAAGAACTTGAGTAAGTCTGACCTTAATAAACTCTCTAGCTGGTTTAATCATATTGCTAGATTTGCCACTGGAGCAGCATACAGAAAACACCACTGTCTGAACCTAAAGAATCTAGGGTGGCTAGAATTGCCTATCCAACTTCAGTACAGTCAGCTAATAGTAGCACATAAAATTCTCTACCAACCTGAAAACACACCCGTACTTAAAAATTATCACCCCTTACAGCAACCTCAAGACACTTCGCTCATCCAACAAATTACTAGTCCAAACCCTCAAAAACAACAACTCATCTGGAGACTCTCTATATGCCAACTCTGTTGGCAAAATATGGAATTCACTTCCTGCTGAGCTTACTTTAGAACCCGTTCTAACCCAATTCAAAAAAAATCTAAAACAGTACTTTAAAAGGTAATGGCTATGTCCTTGCTCTAATCCTGACTAACTCTGCCTATATAAACATGTGCTAAAGAGGTCTTTTGGCCACCCCTACATTGCTTCCTTATTGTTGCTCTATAATAAATCAGATTTATATATGACAGACTGAATTACTTTTATCCATTGTATTGTATCTGTAACATTGCTTTAATTTGTTTAATGTAACAGTTTTTCTGTATGTGTGTATGGAGCTTTTCTCCCCGGGCCTCCGCTGAAAATGGACAAGTATCCAGTCTGACTATCCCGGCCAACAAATGTAAAATAAATAAATAAATACTCAACCAATATAATTTTACAGTCTACAAAAAAATCACTAATCACTATAACCAGGTCATGTAATACTGCAGGTGTCTTTCTGTATTCAAATAGTGTGGCTGAACTTTGGAACCCCATTCCACTACCTCTAAAATCCATTCAGAATGCAAACTCATTTAAAACACAGCAAAAACTTCACATATCGCATAAATGGATGTGCTCCTTTACAAACACAACTAAAACTCCACCTGTCAAATGAATGGATCTGGGCCTGTAATACCTCCAGGATATATGATGTTGTAATCTTCAGCTTGCAGTATCATCAAACCAATTCTTTTCACTCAGAAACCTATACTGCACAGCTAGTTTTCACCAATACCTGAGTAGTTTTATTAGTATTTCTCAGCCATATACATAGTTTTGAGGCACTGCTTGCCATCCCTGCTCTCAACCTGAAATGGAAATCTTGTGATAGCGATATATAATTGTCTAAGAACCTGCTTATACCCCACTTCTTAACTACAATATTAACATTTTCTACCCTACCATGTTCCTTCTCTTGCTTCCATTTCTTTGAATCACTAACCACAACAGCTATTATCTATTTGGTAAAGACTAGTTTGGTTTAAAGAATACTTACTCAGGAGTCATGAAACATTAAAGAGCTGCAGTAAAATTGTAGAAACCAAACCACCAGGGGCCAGAGTGGAGAAAACACCACAAGGAATAAACAACCCACTCTGTGCTGTTGCCTCAAAAAAATCCACAGGCATGAAATGATCCAAAATATTGGTGAAAACACAGGTTTATTACTCCAGCCAGTCAAAGCAGTAAAATAGCTTAAAAACCATACAGAATAAATAGAACACAACTGTAGTGTATCCAACACAGTCAAGCGCTTTCGTCCTGCCCTAGGACTTCTTCAGAACTGTGTTTGCTAAAACCCACTCCCTCTTTTTTACTGACAATTAACTAATTAAAATTTAAATCATGTTAACCCTGTAGAATCTGTTAAAAAGTGTGTAGTAAATTTTAATGTTTCTGTAAATGAAAGCAGTGTTGTTTACTGAACTAGGTTCTTTTCTGTTACAAAAAAGTGGCCCTATGTTTCAATTCAGGTTTTATAGATACATTGTCGTTGATGCCTGGGGTTACCGTGTCATTAAGTCTCAATTGCCACCTCATTTCTGCCCTCTCCAAGTTGTTTTTCCAATTACCCCCTCTCAGATAACTACCAGTAACCTCCAGAATACCAAATAAGAAAGAGTGATTATTTTTAATATGCCTGCATATAGCATTATTTTCATCATGTTTTCTCACAGCATACAAATGCTCATAGATCCTCCTGCAGTAAAATCTTACCAGTGTTCAATGTTATTTTTTCATCATGTGTTTGTTCAATCAAAGATGATAAATAACAAAATACCTTCAGAACTAAGCTTTATTCCCACAAATGAGAGGGAAATGACTAGAAGAATAACACTTGATAACAGTGTGACCGTTTTAATATATTTTTTTATAATTTGCACATTCCTTACATCTGTGTTGAAACTGGTCCCCCACCCCCCCCCTCCCTATTCTTGGTTGTAGTTTAAATTTGGTGGCTTTTGCAGTGCCCGCCCCACTGTAGATTTGATCTAAGACACTCCCCCAGGACATCTCTTTACCGCATTCTACCTAATAAACCCTTTCTGCACTTGCTTTTAGTCCTTTTTAATTTAATTACATTTTTTCAAACTGTGTGTATACTAATATTGCTACATATTCAAGTGTGCCAGCTTGCACTGCATGAGAATTGTATTTACTACTGCTTTTGCTACTTTTCTAAAAAAAAAAAAAAAAAAAAAAAATCTGCTTTTACTGTACTTGTGTTTCTTCCTACTTTATTTTGCTTTTGCGTCATCTTAAACGTTCTCAATTGTATTTATTACTGCTTGGTGTAACTCATTCTAAGCCTTTTAGTTTAAACACTTGGGCTTCAGACCAGTTGTTTTACATTGAGAGGGTTTGTGGTCTGCACTGTAGTGGCAGAACAGGTAGCTTACATCCTTCTAAGTTGGGAACTGATTGAGGGCTCAGTGTCTGTTATTCTAAAAGTATATTAATTCTGGTTTAAGCACTTGGGCTTTCAGGCCAGTTATTTTACATTAAGAGGGTTTTGTGGTCTGCACTCTTGTGGGAGGAGAGGCTGGACTCTGCCCTTCTGAGCTGGGAATTTCTGGTTGAAGGCTTATAGTGCATGCATATCTGAATTTCTTCTTACTGAAATTGGTACACCTTGTTTGCTGTAGCATAGACTAGATCCAGGCCTGCTGAATTTAGCTTTGTTTGTATAACTTGAGCACTAATCCAGGCATTATTTAAAGTATTCAGTTGTATTTATTACTGCTTGGTAGTAACTTGGTAAAAGTGTAGCTATCATTCTAAGTCTTTTGGATTAAGCACTTGGGCTTCAGACCAGTTGTTCTACATTAGGAAGGTTTGTGGCATGCACTGTGGTGGCACGACAGGTAGCTTTCATCCTTCTAAGTTGGGAACTGCTGATTGAGAGCTCAGTGTCTGTTATTCTTAAAGTGTATTAGCTCTGGTTTAAGCACTTGGGCTTCAGGCCAGTTATTTTACGTTAAGAAGGTTCGTGGTCTGTACTCTTGTGGGAGGAGAGGCTGGACTCTGCCCTTCTGAGCTGGGAATTTCTGGTTAAAGGTTTATAGTGCCTGAATATTTGAACTGTATCTTACTGAAATTGGTACACCTTGTTTGCTGTAGCATAGACTAGATCCAGGCCTGCTGAATCTAGCTTTGTTTGTATGCTTGTTATTTCCCTGGAACACTAATTCCACCTAAAACGCGGCTTCTCAGCGCTTCTGTGGATCCCTAGAGATATCTGCATTGCTTACTGTACTTATTTCCTTTCTTCGCTTGAAAGAAAGTTACTGTTTGCCATTTTTGCATTTAAGTTACCTGTAACACATTGCACTTGTTACCTGGCACTTGCTCACTAAAGCAATTATAAGTCAGCACTAAAAATTAAAAGCACTACACCCTCTCCCCATTGGCCCTTGTTTTCAATTATAAAGGAATTCCCAATATTATTCTAGCATGTCCAAAGGTCAGTTGTCAATCTCCTCTCCGGTCCAGCTGGTGAATATGGAATCTTGAGGCAATGTTACAACTGCCTCATGTACACAGACAACCCTCTCTTCCTCCCAACAAATTCCAACACATGTGAGAGATGCAACCATATAGCCAAACTGGAGGCTAAGCTCTCTCAACTCAGTACTGGCATAACCAGTCAGGAGGAGAAGGAAACCACACTCACTACAATTCCAGTCTCACATAGACCTACCACGACAGCAAACCAAACACATAATCACACAAAACATACTCGGAGGCTCTAAATAAAGATCTGCCTAAGCAGCAGAGACCTCCAAAGCAGACACCCAAGCAACCGCTACCCCAAAACAAAACATGTGCAACACATATCTCACAAAGCCAGTGTGCCGAACAGTCACAGCCCTTAAGGCTAAACAACACACCTGATACACTTGTAATAGGTGACTCTATCGTCAGGCACACTGACGTCCCGCTCACCAGGCTGAACAAGGAGAAGGTCACGGTGAGCAGCCTGTCTGGCGCTAGGATCCGCCACATAGCACAATCACTCAGGTCACTCCAAGGCAAGTACAAATATGACTCAGTCATTGTCCATGCTGGTGTGAATGACCTGAGACGTACCTCCCTGGACTACATGAAAAGAGACATAGATGAGCTCTCTGAGCATGTAGCCCAGGCTGGTATGACCCTGACCTTCAGTAGCATCTTACCCTCACCAAGAATGATGCCACAATATGAAGACAAGATGATCAATTTCAACAATTGGCTTAAGTATTGGTGTCATTCAAAGGGGATCCAATGCCTGTCAGCTTGGGATGATATGCACGACAAGCCACGATGCTTTGCTAGGGACGGCTTGCACCTGTCACCCTGGGCTGGATATTGGCAAAGGCTCTTGCTACCCCATAGTGCCTTTTAGGCAAGGCTCAAAAGACAAACCCACCTCCATAGGTATCACAAGGGATAAGAAACTAAGAGTAATGCTACTCAACGCTAGAAGTCTAAACCTCAAGATGCACGCTCGAAACTCTCCTTAGCATGGAGAACATCGATATCTGTGCAGTAACAGAAACCTGGTTCAGGACTCGAGAGCACCCCAGCACTACCAGGTTATACCTCATACCATGCTTTTCGCCCCAAAACTTGGACCGAACCACAAAAGGAGGGGGGAGTATCGATATTCATCAAAGATACCCACACCTCCAGGTTGGTGGCAAAGCACGAAGTATCAGAGACTATCCATGTGCAACTAACAGTGGGTAAAACTGCCTTCCAGTTTATAGCCTGTTACAGACCACCCTCCCAAACCCAGGAACCCCACTCGGCCTTCCTGAGAACACTGGAAAATATGAAGGTCTCTCCGAACACCATTATATTGGGCGACTTCAACTACCCAAACATAGATTGGGAGCATTACTCTAGCTCCAACACCCTTGCCCAAAGGTTCCTAGAATTCATAAACTCAAATGCTATGGAACAACTTGTTACCACTCCCACAAGAGGAAAACTTACTGGACCTGATCATCACCAACATGGGGACTCTATGCTCCAGACCAGAAGTGTATCCCTCACTGGTAAGATCAGACCATAAACTGATCTCACTGGATATTCACATCCCGACCCCACCCCTGCCCAAAACCCACAGTGAAAAACTTCTCTAAAGCAAATTTCACACTCCTCAAAACCGAGGTGGAATCCTTCAAAGCCCCGGCCTGTGGAAAATACGGCCCAGACCGCAGAATCCTTTATAAATGCATTCTATGAACACCTTCAGGAATGCATGGATCATGCAATCCCAAATAAAACCAAGACCCAATCCTCCAAAGGCAGACGACCTGTCTGGTGGACCCCAGCCATAAACAAACTATACAATAGAAGGAGGAAGCTACTACATGATAGAGCAAAATCCTAAAAGGGAAGGCATCTCTGATCAGTATTAGCAAAAACTAAGGGCACTCATAAAATCGTCAAAGGCCAGCTTGAGAGAAAAATTGCACAGGACACTAAGGATAATCACAAGGCTTTCTTTAGTTATGTTATGAACCTGGGTGGGAATTCCCAGATATGCTCAGAATTAGTCCAAAATGACAAAAATACACTGATCCCACAGACATTGCCAACATCCTAGCTGACAGGTTCAGTGCAAACTTCTCCCCACCAAAGGGCAAATATCTATCCCAGCAGAGTGCTGCCCCTGACATCTCAGATGCTCAGGTGGGAGCCGCCTCTCCAAAGCAAAAACACAGCATCAATGGGACCAGACGGTGTCCCAGGCTGCGCCCTACATGAACTCCAAGAAGAGCTAAACCCAAACATAAAACTACTGTTCAATCTCAGCCTTACTACAGGATATGTACCCAAAGAGTGGCGTACAGCAACAGTGGTCCCTCTCCACAAAGGTGGTGCCTCAACGGACCCTGGAAACTATCGCCCCATAAGCCTGACTAGCTTGGTCTGCAAAGCTATGGAAAGGATCATCATGGACCTCATAAATAAAGATATTGGGGACCTACAGACACTGGATCCTACCCAGTTTGGCTTTGTTAAGGGCAGATCCTGCCTCTTAAACCTGGTTGACTTCTTTGAAACAGTCACCAAGGCCATTGACAAAGGAAGGTGGTCCACACAGCCTATCTGGACCTCGCAAAAGCCTTCGATACAATACCCCACTCGGGCATTATAGATAAGCTCACCAGCTTAAATATAAACCCCTATGCCACTAGATGGGTTGCAAACTGGCTCAAGGACAGAACCCACATGGTTAGAATTGCTGGAGCCATGTCAGACTCCAAACCAGTTACAAGTGGCGTCCCACAAGGCTCAGTCCTGGGACCTCTCTTGTTTGGTATATATTTCTCGGAGGTACAGGCCAACACGGAAGGACTGTGGCTGACCAAGTTCGCAGATGACTGCAAACTGGGCCATAATCGACTCTCCAGCCGACACAAGCATCCTCCAAAAGGGCCTCACAGAAACAGACAACTGGTGCCAGAGCCATGGCCTCAAGCTAAACGCCAAAAGTGTATAGTCATCCCTTTGGCAAAACAAAGTGCCCACAAATTACCACATAGGTGGTAATCCATTAAGTACAGAAGAAGTAATTAGGGACCTGGGGACCCAAGTTGATAGCAATCTCTCATTTGACAACCACGTGGCCAAAGTGGTTAGAAAAACATTTTATATAGCCCACCTAATCATGAAGGGATTCACATCTAGATTAGGGGATGTCATCGTGCCTCTTTACTCATCCCTCATCAGGCCCATAATCGAGTACAATGCCCCTTTTGGGATGTACCTTACCAAACACCTGCAGCAACTGGAAAGACCCCAAAAGTACCTCACCAAGAGGATCAAAGGGCTCAAACAGATGCCATATGCTGCCCGGTTAAAGAAACTCCAGCTCTACTCAGTGGCATACCGCCTGCTCAGAGGTGACCTGTGCCTGAACTATAAGGCCGTGTCCAACCCGGAATTAAGGGACATGCTGCACCTCAGAAAATCCAAATCCCATCGAGCTACACGCTCAAGAGACTTGAACCTCAGCACTGAAATAAATAGGACATGCTGGAGGGACAGATTCATAACCCAGAGGCTCCCTTCACTCTGGAATAAAATCCCAGTCCAGGTTAGGCAGAGTCCCTCACTGACTCTCTTCAAGAGGAATCTTGATGAGTGGATGGGAGATCGTAGGTTTACCCCGGGTATCACTTCTGTGTCACTGTTAGACAGAGGCACAGTATACTAACCTTGAAAAAGGGCATAGCAAAATTAATTTAAAATGGGTGGCGAAAGCCAAACACACTCTGGCTAGGCTTATAAATGCCCTAGGGCAGATAGCCTAGTATGAACCTATGAACCTAATAGTAGACTTCCAAATGGGTGTTTTACCAAAGGCAAGTTGTCAGAAGCCATTTGTCAAAATATACAAATAGAACAAGGTAGCTAGAAAAAGACCCATTTGCCCAAAAGTTCAGTTAACTTCACACAAAGTCTGTTTGTGCACTAGTATATGGTGCACCACTGTTCAGATGTGTAACCATAGTAAAACTGTACTGGCTCTGATTGTTTTCTTCCCTCTAATTACTTCTTGTCTGAACTTAACTCTGCCTCAGAGTGAGAATAGCAAAGTTTGGAAGGGTCCCAAGGAAATAGGTCCCCTAACCCAGTAAGAGAAATTGTGAGGGATAGGGGATCCTACTGTACAGGAAATGGGTGTGTTTTGTGCGTATATTCATATGGTGTTAGAAACAATGCTAATACTAAATGCTTTTGCTTTCTGGTCAAAACATTACAGTTTGCCTATGTTCCGTGTGTGCGTGTGTATGCGCGTGTGTGCGCATGTGTGTGTGTGTGTGTGTGTGTGTGTGTGTGTGTGTGTGTGTGTGTGTGTGTGTGTGTGTGTGTGCGTGTGTGCATGTGTGTGTATGTGCATGTATTTGTGTGTGTAAAGCAAAGTCATATTTCAGCTTCTACACACAGACATCTTACTAGTTGGCCTTTGCTCCTCCACAGATTCAGTTTACTGGCATATGGTAGATTACCTGTGCACTATACCAAAGCCATACAAAAGTTCATGTCTTTTTTATCATTTTGTTGACCGGGAAAGTCCAACTAGGACAGAGCCTATTTTCAGCAGAGGCCCAGGGAGAAACAATCCAAAGCATGTCTTTGGATTGTGGGAGGAAACCAGAGTACACAGAGGAAACCCACACAAACTCCACAGAGAAGGCACCCCAGCCAAGAATCAAACCAGAGAACATTAACCATTGTACCACAGTGTTGAAACACTAAAAATGCAACATAACGTATCCAAAGATTAAGATGAAAAATAATTATCAAGTGGATATTTTGCTTACTAAGGGAGGAAAAGAGAAGCAAACAGAAACAAGATTCAAATGAAATCTAATGTAAACAATAAACAAATGAGATAAAATAAAGACAAGACTTGGTTCTGACAGGTGACAGAACATGGCAATGTAATGTGGCCATTGTCCCAGAACAGAAAATCTTTATAGCAAGTATACAGTATTTGGGATGGTACTAGAGAGTAATTCAAGCCAATATTTGATACAAGAATACAAAGCATGTAACAATGGGACTGCACAGCAGCAGGACACTTATACTCTCAATGTGTTACCAGCCTAGTTGAAAACCAAGTTAAAAAGACACACCCCCTGGCCCAGAAAAAAAATACAAAGCCATAGCTGAGAAATTCTGAGGCAGTAAAGAGATAAAAATGTAGAGATAGAAACATATGCACTACTGCAAAGAGGAATAAACTACAAAGCAGATCATTTTTCATGTTTGTATGTTAAAGTGGCAATTCAGTTTCTTAGAATACATCTGGGAACAATATGTTGCAAAGTACCTTAGTACTCTGAACAGCAGTAATAATTTTCTAAATGTATGAACATATATGACAGGCAACAGCTGAACTCAATCTTTCAACAAAATGTAGAGAAAGAAGTAATTAAATATAAAGCAAAGGAGGTCAGTAAGTTAGAAAGCAGGACACAATAATGCAAAGTTAAGAAATAACTAGAAAAAAGTCTAAATGTATTAATATAAATTTCAGCATGTAAGAACCTCTTGTTCGGTTAGGCTGCCTATTTTCTCAAACAGCAAGCAATATTTCAGGTATGGTCTTACCTGTACAGAAGAAGATAAACTGTCTATTTTCTACTATTACATCATATCCTATAATTCAGATCCCAATAAGACTCCGCACTGGCAGAATTATAGAGTTGAGATCTCAGCTGAAATACCAAGCCAAGACCTCCAGCACCCTCTCTGTCCAACCAGTGCTTCATGTCCCTGCCCATGTAGCTGACACACACACACTCTGAGGTTTAAGTTATACACATACACACACCTGGGAAAGCCTGGCACAGGTTTACTAGTAATCCCCCCTTCTGTCCAGCCTATAAGATAGTTTCCCCTGCCACCAGTCACTCCTTGTCAGCTACTTTAAGGCCCTTAATAAAGGCTATCCAAACCGACTGTGTAATTTTTCTATTAATCCAACTAGGAGTTTGACCAAGAGCAAGGCTATATTAGGAGTGGCCCACAGTGTCACCAAATAAATATGCAAGTACTGTCAGAACTTAAATATGTCTCACAAAAATCAGCCACAATGAAAGGTTTAAATATATTAATAATAAATAATAAAAGAATAAGGAAATAGTAAATAAGCACAGTTACATGAGTTCAAAATCACAGGAAATACTTAAAACAACATTGCAGGACAGTCTCAAATAAATACTGAAAACATCTAAGCTATACTCCACTATATTCCTGACTGAATGTAAGATAATTACTATACCCTAGTTAACTTACTTACAGAGCAACAAGACAGATGTGGTGAGTGGATCTTGATGTTGTCAGGTCAAAGACAAATACAGAATGCTATGTCTCTCAGATAGTTCTTAAATTAATATCTCAGATGTTACTACTGGGTTAGCTTGCAGGATGACATCACTTCTTGTCATCTGACATTAGTTCCCAAGCTAAATCCCCATTGATAGAAACTGCCAGCCTTTAGCATTTACCTGTGAAAATACATAGCCCTCAGAACTTTGCAGCTGATGAAAGACATGAAACAATAAAACACTTACAAGACAATGCAGAAGGTTCCCTAGTTTTAGACATCTTGTCTCCTTGCTGCATTGAAACCATCTTTTATGGCGCAGTTATAAAATAATTTAATTTCAACTATTTTTCTTAAGTTTTGCATCACTACCCACAATCAGCTGTGGTTCACCTTCAGTCTCATTGCTACAGGGTAGCTCCCTCCCTAAAGTAGCCACCTCGCCAGTCCTAGCTTCAAGTGTGCAGTCTGTCTGCCCCCACCCCCCAGGCTATCAGACCCACATGCTTGTCTCCAAGCCTGACTGTGTGTAACTGCATGCACACAAGGTACTACATTATCAAAATCATTCTCTATCAAGACATCTGCAGGAATATCCTGAAATACACCTACTTCTTTGCTTCCTTTTCCACCCTCCCAGACAAAGCAAACCCTAGCCAAAGGTATTGGTACCTCCTAAAGCTCTGACTGGAGTAGACTGCCCAAGCAAGTAGTGCTCTTCTGTTCTTTGTGGGAACAATCTATGCAGAATAATGTTATGGAGGACAAATTAAGTTTAAGGGAAGGCAGGGATTGAATGTGCTATTTAATGTTTGACAATGACTGCAGAGATTATATGTGTATATAATGTCTGCAACCAAAAATATGTCACTATGGTTTGTTTTCATTTATATAAATATAAATGTATGTTTGCCTATGTCATAAATGATAATTCAATGAAGGTGTTTATTATTTAAAAAAGTAATGGCAGCTTTGTCAAAATGTTATACTACATGGTAAAGAAAGCTACTGTGTCACTTTTTCAGTGATTCACTGTAGGCTAGATTACATCTTTCTGAGCAGTGTTAGTTTTACTAATCACTTGAAGCTTCAGTTAAAGCTTTTTGTTGCTAAAAAAATGCCACAACAGGTGGAAAAAGAGGTGAAAATTCCTTTATTCACCTTACTGGTGCAGTGAAAAGAAGTGACAATATCCCTATTCTCCTTGATATGACAGTGGAGACAGAAGTTCATTATGCATGTCTGAGTGATTCTGTTACTCTCCATGTTAATCCTGAAGGGATTGTAATTTAATTGCAAGAGATTTGCTACAGAAGCCATTGTTATTAATATCTTTGCATGAGGTGGTGATTGTTTTGAACCTCTTACAGGATTTTTGGCTCAGTTGAGAACCCAAAGTCAGAGTGAAAAATTTTAGTTTAGTGCAGTCCCTTTATATTACTATTATTTTACAATATGAGCTGTGTAGGTTTTGTAAAAGAGGCAAATGCACCTTTTGAGCAATAGGGATAATAGTCATGTTTTGTTAAATGCATCCTGGATAGGTTTTTGAGAAGGTCATTTTAATGAAACCATCTTTGTAGAAGGCAGTGGCTACCAAGGACTGAGTGAAGCAGATACATTCCTAATAACTACTGGATATTATAGGTAAGTGTAGCTTTTTTATTTTTGAGAGATTGTCCAACTAAAATGTATTGCTTACTTCAGATGCTATAGTATGTGTACACATTTAGAAATAAATTGGCATGATTATATATTTAACATACTGTTTCTGCAGTATTTTATGAGTTAGGTAGTACTGGTTTCATTTATTAGTTTACAAGTTTCTTATTTTAACTGTGGTTTTAGGGGGCAGTTATTGACATGTGGATGGGACTTGCCAAGCTTTTTGGCTCATTTTGATTTTTATTTTAATCAAATGTGTTACAGTTGATCGGTTTGTTTTCTAACAGGTGGGAATTAACTATTTTCTTATTCATATGTATGTCTGCATGCATGTGTGTGCACAGAAAAAAAATGTATGCAAGTGTCTGTGTGTTTCTCAGTATTTTCAGATTGGTCCCTTCTTTTTGCGGGTAATCAGCAGTAATGCAAATAATTATCATTAGTTGTCAGATGGGGCTCTTAGCACACGTGTTGTACATAGCAACACAGGACTAATACTAAGAAGGTGATCACGAGGCCAATAGACGCCCAGCTATGTACAACTTTAAGTAGACACACTTAAAGATATTTGCCAACCTTGGGACACTTAGGTACCTAGTTACATAGAAGTGTTACTTCAGGTTCATAGGAGGTTACTAGCCTAATGGCCTTACAAGCCTATTTTTCTTGAGTTACGCCAATTGTCAGTGGTTAGGTGAGTGAAGTTCGCAGAGGTAAGGGTCTATTATAGTTAATACCAACTTCCTCTGTCCAGGAGGGAGATGGGCACCATTCCAGGAGTGAATTTGCGGTCACCTATCAGTTGATCTAGGTTGGGTTTGAAGAGGATCGGGGGGGGGGCTCGGTTTCATGTGAATTGGAAGTTTGCTCTGGAGAAGTGCTAGTCTTTGAGATATGTATCGATCTGTCCAGCATATCCTGTTCATGTCAGAGGCTAGGTTAAGATCCCTGGAGCGAGTGACCCTCCTGCAGTTTGATTTACGAATGTGTAGCATTTCCATCTGGTTTGGGTCAGAGACTGCCCTGTAAGCCAGGCACAGGTTACCTGTTAGAACCTACAGGGGACAGAATACAGTGACAGGACTTTCAGTCTTTTCTGTGTAAGAATTAATCTGATATAGTTAATCCTCGTTCATTCCTTACGTGTGGGTATCGGTTCCGACCTCTGAACCGAGCCGGCCATCTTCCAAGCTCACATCAGCTACAAACTCTCGAGCTAAAACTCTTACCCAGAATTCCCCTCTCCCTGTTACCCCAGATTTTGTTTGCCGCATCGCCATTCGGTCGTGTCAAGCTACTTCTCTTGAGCTAAGTACAATATTTTTCTTCATATTAAATTCTAAAACAGCCTTTTCTCACAGAAAAGTTATTAGTTTTCTCTTACCTTATCGCATTTAGCGACTATCCTTTCTTGAATCTTTTCAATTCCTTTCCTCCCTTTTACTGCGAGGTAATTTATTTTTTACCATCGTTGGTAAACCCTCTTTCCTTCTTATCTTCGGGTAATTCTTGTACCATTGCTGGTATTTTTTCCGGGTTTTCTTCTTTCTTTCTAACATGACAGATAAAAAAGATAGTCCAGGATTTAAAAGATGTTTAGATTGTGGCCATAAATTACCTACTTCAGATGCACATTCCCTGTGTGTCTATTGCTTGGGTGTGCCTTATTTAACAGTTGACCCACCCTGCGGGATTTTTAAGAATTTCTCTAACGGAACATTGATTGAGAGAAAAAGTAAATTAATATTGAAAGGGTTACTTAACTCTCCTTTTTCAGAGGCTATTTCTGGGTAGGAGGCTTCAACCCTTCTAAGATCCCATAAGAAAAAGAGTGATGAACATATAAAGGCCAAGTCTCTTCCTTCGTCCCCTGCTGGGGACCCCCAGGAACTGAGACCTAAGAAAGCTAAGCTTTCCAGTTCGGATTTGACTTCTTCAGCTCCAGCGCTTTCGGTACCTAGACCTTCGGCACCAAGGCCATTGGCGCCATCTGTGACTTCAGCACCGACTAACGTGCCGTGTACCATATTGGTACCGAGGGGCTCCTTGGTTCAGACTTCTTTACTGGCACCGACTGTCCAGTCGATGCAGACTGTTACGACGTTGATGGATTTTTCGACGC
Source organism: Protopterus annectens (assembly GCF_019279795.1). Classification (NCBI taxonomy): domain Eukaryota; kingdom Metazoa; phylum Chordata; order Ceratodontiformes; family Protopteridae; genus Protopterus; species Protopterus annectens. The sequence continues at coordinate 1,168,712,043 of NC_056729.1, read as the reverse complement.
CCATTGCCTTTTCAGCTCCAACAACTTACCTGGCACCAACTACCCTCTCAGCACCGACCATTCAGTTATCGGCACTGATTTTTTTCAGTTCCAACCTTAGCGCCGACAACCACTTTGGTACCAACCTTATCGTCGGTGCAGACCATGACTTCAGCACCGATGATTTCCTTGGTGCAGACACCTGTAGTTTAGTCCTTTACAGCCCCATTGTTTTCAGTGCAGACTTCCGAGGTGGGCAACGAGCTTGCTCCATCTTTGGATAGACCTGACTCCCCCTCAGCCGTGTCAGTGAAATCCACTAGAAGCCTCTCTGAACACGACGTGTTGCATCTTGTGGATCAAGTGCTTTTGGCCAGAGGTATCCTGCCTCCCAAGACCTATCCTTCCTCGGGAGTTAATCACCCTTTACCAAAGACCCCTATTTATTCTCCTCCTTCATTGCCTTTGAAGCCCCTTGATATAGCACAGTCTTCCCCCTCTATGGTTCCTTTTATGGACCTCACTAAGGAGCCACAATTGCCTTTGTGGCAGGAGAGTTTTGCTACGACCCAGGATGTCAGCTGTGGCATATGTAACTTGGTGTTTCACAGCCATCCAGGGACTCCAAGTCGGCAGGCTGAGCCACTTACGAGAGGGGTGACCCCTGCCCTGGGCACTCACCCCTCTTCAGGTGGACCGGCCTTCCAGCTAATGGAGAAGGCTCTGGCATCGGTTGGCGATCCTGTGCTATCACTCTCCCCGCCCTCCTCTGGACCGCAATGTACACAAGTCGCTCCTAGCGGACACTGGGTACAAGGGCCCCAGGATATACTCCCACAGGAGACCCCTTTTGCGCTGTCTTCCCCAGCTTCTCCCTCTGAAGAAGTTCATCAAGAGCTCGTGCAAGAGGAAGCACATGGACTCCACAGAAGAGTCCCTTACTGAAGACACAGACTTTGATGATGGGGTAGGGTCCTCTCGCTCACCCTCTGAGGTATCCTTTGGTGATATTCTTGAAATTCTTAAACAGAGAGGTGACTGGCAGCCCTCGAACCCGTCCTCTGAAGAGTCTGTGTTCCTGCAGGCCTTTCTTGTCCGTCCCCCAACATCCTGGGTTACTCCACCTGCCGAAGAACTGGTCTGGCTGATCGTGCAGCGTGCGTGGAAGGCTCCTGACACCGTTGAGGCCATTCTCTGGAGGCCAGATAAAATTTTGTCTCCTCCTGCTACTGATCCCCATTAGTCCAAAGGTATTCCTGTAGATGCTTTGGTGGTGGCGGCCGCAACTAAAAAGGACCTGGCGGAAGAAGAAATCCAGACTGTCCATTCGCCCAACAAAGAGTCCTGGGCTCTGGACAGAATAGGGAAGCGTACTTTTCCATCAGCGACCTTTGCAATCAGGTCCCTGAACTATATGGCACACTTTACCAGGCTTCAAAGAGACTTAATTTCTGAGCTCTATGAAACTTTGGCTGGAGCTGTGTCTGATGAGGTTTGTGACAAAGTGGCCTCTCAGCTATCCACCATTGAATCAATATCTAACTCCTCCATGCGCGTGATATCTCACGCATCAGAAGGAACAGCTAGAGCGGTGGGTTCAGGCATTGTTCTGAGGCGACACGCCTGGATGCTCTTGTGTAATTTTGTGGAACCCTTCAAGGCTTCCTTTCTCAACACCCCCATCAAAGCCTCTTCATTGTTTGGACCCAAGGTTAAAAGCACACTGGCCAGATTTGAACAGGACGGTAAGATCCTTTCTGCCATGGGTGTCCATTATTCTTCCCCTCAATGGGCTTTCTCCAGAAACCAGAAGAGTGGGAAGATATGGCACAAAAAGTCTCAGGGTCCTTTCCATGACACACAGGCCGAGTTCTCCCCTAGAGGCAGAGGGGGAAACTCACAGGGAAGACACCTTTTTCGAGGCATAGAGGGCGTCCACATAACCAGGGTTCCAGGGACTCTTTCCCTGGCCAATCCTACCAGCGCTCCTGAAGAGCAGCCCAACTGCTTTCCTCTGGAAGTGGTTGGGGGTCGTTTCTCTTTGTACCCTTCTGCCTGGCTAACCATCACCACCGATTCTTGGGTACAAAGGATAATAACCAGAGGTTATCATATTCCCTTCAACCTTTGTCCCACTCCCCTAACAAACTTACCCGATGTTCCACCCAGTCAAAGGGAAGAAGCAGCATTAGAGATTTCAAAGCTGCTAAGAAAAAGAGTCATCCAAATAGTCCCTCCAGACCAGATAGAATCCAGATTCTACTCAAGACTATTTTTGGTGCCAAAGAAAACCGGGGACTGGAGACCAATTTTAGATCTCAGTGTATTGAACAAGTTTGTAAAAGTACAAAAATTCCGGATGGTCACAATACAGTCTATCCTTCCGCTTTTGGAAAAAGATGATTGGATGTTCTCAGTAGATCTTCAAGATGCATACTACCACATAAAATTGAACAGACCATCAAGAAGATTCCTTCGCTTCCGTGCGGGAGCCAGTCACTATCAGTTCAGAGTACTGCCCTTTGGACTCTCTACAGCCTCCAGAGTGTTCACAAAGTGCATGGCAGTCATCACAGCTCACTTGTAACTACAAGGATTCCAGATGTTTCCATACCTAGAAGACCAGCTCATCTCCGTCCCCACCAGACATCTATTGGAAGAAGCCCTGGCATACTCTCTCCTCTCTGCAGAAACACTAGGCATAACCATAAACTCGCAAAAATCCAATCTCACCCCATCTCAGTCCACTGAATTCATAGGGGTCATCTTGAATACAAAGAATTGCAGAGGATCCATTCCAGAGCACAGAATTCTAAGGATAAAGCAACAACTGATCCCAATCCTTTCAAGGGAGAAATCCATAGCTCACTCTGTTCTACAGTTACTGGGTTCCATGGCAGCCTCCATCACCATTGACCCCCTGGCCAGGTTTCACATGAGGCTTCTACAATGGCTACTGCTCACCCAATGGTATCCCTTTCAGTACCCTCTTTCAGCCAAGATTCGGGTAACTCACAGGTGCAAACAGGATTTAAATTGGTGGATGGCCCACAACCCGTCACAATGGTCTCGCCCCTTCTCCCCCCAACAGCCCAAGGCTACAGTGACCACGGACAACTCCCTGATGGGGTGGGGGGGTATGTCAGGGACAGACAGTCCAAGGTACTTGGTCTGAAATGGAGGCCCATCTGCATATAAATGTTCTAGAGCTGAGGGCGGTGCTTCTGGCATTGCAAGCATTCCATCCCCTGCTGCTGTCTGGGACTATTGTGATACAATCAGACAACATGGCAGTGGTCTGGTACATCAACAAACAAGGTGGAACCAAATCTTACCCAATCTTTCGAGAGGCCATAAGGATATGGCATTGAGCGATGGCTACCAACCGTTTTCTTCTAGCAACGCACATTCCTGGGAGTTCCAACGTGATAGCAGACAGACTCAGCAGGTGTATACTAGAACCTCATGAGTGGTCCCTGAATCCCTTGATAGCGGCCGAGATTTTCAACCGCTGGGATCTTCCTTGCTGCGACTTCTTTGAGTCCCCGACCAACTACAAATGCAGCAACTATTTTGCCCTGATTCCCCCTCCGGGACAGTCACCCAGGGATGCTCTAGTCCACGATTGGCCCTCAGGTCTACTTTATGCATTTCCACCTCTCCCCCTCATTCCCCAGTTTCTAAAGAAAGCCCGCCGGTTGAAGAGCAGAGTAATCCTTATAGCACCATATTGGCCTCGTCAGATTTGGTTCCCCTTCCTTTGGCCTCACCTGCTAGATCAACCATGGATTCTCCATCCAACCCTGGGGTTGATCTCCCATCCGCCGAATCTGTTTCACCCCAACTTGAACAGCCTGAAGATCACAGCTTGGCTCCTCCAATTCCATTGATTGCCAGGCAGAATGATCTTTCTTTGCCAGTACATGACATTCTTACTGCATCTCATAAGTCTTCCACCAAAATTACACATCTCAGCAAGTGGAAAAGATTTATCTTTTGGCTGAAAGAAAAACAGGTAGATCCTTTTTCAGCACCAGTGTCGATAGTACTGGAGTATCTAGCTACCCTATTTCAATCCGGTCTATCTGCCTCTACCATTAGAGTTCATTTGGCTACAGTATCTAATTTCCATGATGGTGTCCAAGACTCCTTTCTTATGTCACACAAATTATACAAGACTTTCATAAAAGGCGTGAATCATCTAAAACCCCCTTTTAGAAAACCTACTCAGCCATGGGACCTGTCATTAGTCCTACAAGCCTTGACAATGCCACCTTTCGAACCAGCTTCTTCTTGCGACCTCAAATATTTGTCATGGAAAACCTTGTTTTTGGTCACCATTACTTCTGCCAGACGTATCTCTGAGCTTCAAGCCTTATGCATCAAGAGTCCATATTTGATTTTTCATAGAGATAGAGTGTCATTGAGAACTAATCCTTCATTTCTGCCAAAATTGATCTCTGAAATGTCCATTAATCAAACCATTGAATTGCCAGTTTTTTTCCCCAATCATTCAAACAAAGGAGAGTATTGCCTACATACCCTAGATATTCACAGGGAAATTCGCTTCTACTTGAACAGGATTAAGGCCTCTTGTAAATCAGACCAGTTATTTTTGGTCTATTCTGGACCTAGATTAGGATGTGCTGTTGCTAAGGTCACATTGGCTAAATGGTTGAAAGACTGCATGACCTTCATTTATAGACAACGTAATATTCCATTACCTACTACCATAAAGGCTCATTCTACAAGATCGGTGGCAACTTCTGCTGCCTTCCATGCCAGAGCCTCTTTACATGACATTTGTGCAGCTGCAACTTGGGCTACTCCTCATACCTTAATCAATCATTACAAATTGGATTTGGCCTCCAGGGGAAGAGCATCTTTTGGTTCTATGGTGCTCAGGAATATCCTTCCATGAGAGCCTCCCAGGAATAAAGGTAGGTGGGGTCTCTGTCCCACACGTAAGGAATGAACGAGGATTAACAATATCAGATAAAGAAGTTATGTCTTACCTGTTGATCCTCGTTCAGTAATTACGACCCTCCCTCCTTCCCCCTCCTGTGGTTTCTAGTGGATCTCACCATCCGGTTCTATTAGGTCATTTGACAAGGGGTAGCCTCTACCTTCTTTTGACTTGCAAACTCAATCTGAGGTAACAGGGAGAGGGGAATACTGGGTAAGAGTTTTAGCTCGAGAGTTTGTAGCTGACAAGAGCTTGGAAGATGGCCGTCTCGGTTCCAAGGTCGGAACCGATACCCACACGTAATGACTGAATGAAGATCAACAATACAGATGGAACGTTATGGTAAGACATAACTTCTTTTTTTGTGTACCTTGTAACTTCTTAGTGAGAAACTTCTATGGTCTTTCCAGTTGTCTGGTGAGGGAAATGCAAAAGGGAGCATTGTTCATAGGTGTGTACTAGGTTAATTGCCCTGGAGCCTTTACAAGCCTAGCCCAAAAAAATGCCCTGGCACCATGCCACTCGATGTTAATTCATAGTGACTCTATCAAGTAGGGCAACTGGAGTGATCCCTGGGGTGAACTTTCTGTTACTCACCCACTCATCGAGATTTCTCTTGAAGAGGGCCAGTGAGGTGCTCTGCTTGACATGAATGAGAAGCTTATTCCAGAGCATGGGCAGTCTTTGGGAGATGAACTTGTCCCTCCAGCAATGTTCTGTTGATTGTGGTAATGAGGTTGTGATCTCTGGAGCGTGTGGCGCAGGGGGATTGGGATTAGCATTTAGCTGGGTCGGACATGGCTTTGTAAGTCAAGCAGAGATCACCTCTAAGTAGATGATAAGAGACTGAGAACAGCTGAAGTTTCTTGAGTCTGTCCGTGTAGGGCGTGTTTAAGGCATATGATTGTTTTTGTGAGGTACTTTTGTGGCCTCTCCAGCTGTTGTAGGTGTCTGGTCAGGTACATGCCAAATGGGATGTTATATTCAATGACTGGTATAATGAGGGATGAGTACAGAGGGATGAAGACCTCTTTCTTTCTGGATGTTAAACCTTTGGTTATAAGATGTGCCATGTAGAAGGACTTTCTGACCACAGTGGCAGTGTGGTGGTCGAAGGTGAGGTGGCTGTCGACCTGGGTGCCCAGATCTCTTATGGCTCCTTCAGTGTTTAGTGGGCTCCCATTAACATGGTAATTCATGGGAACTGAGTTTTTTCCAAAGGGAATGATAACGCATTTTGTGGTGTTAAGCTTAAGGCCATGGTTCTGACAAAAGTTGTTTTTTGTTTAAATAATTTGTTTAACTGTTGTAGGCTAAACACGAAAGTGCGATAACCTTTTCTGATCACTTGTAGTCGTTTAAAGCTGTTTTAAGTGTATTTTTTACAGTTTTTGCCTTATCTTTTCCAAAAAAAAAAAAAAATCCTTGTTTCCTGCCTTTCTAAGCTACTATAGTCCATTTTTCAGGCTAGTGCTGAATTCAGGGCTGTGATACTAGTTTCTGAGTTGCCCATACCTTACGTAGATAGAAGGAAGTTTCTCTGTTCACCTGTGAGAGAGGGGAGCTTTGAGCAACCTATCTGTCCCTGGAGGAGTGGTTCCAGCCCAGACGTTAGTAGTTTATTGGCCACTTTGGGCTAATTTCTATCTCTTTCATTTCCCTACTATAAAAACCTTGTTTGCATGGTTTTGCACACCGGGCAGTGCCAGTTAGCTATGGTTAAATTATTCCCAGCTCCACTAAGTCTCCTCTTCAGTTTTTCCCTTGAAACTAGTCTAACTCTCAACCTAAGCACTCAAAAAGCATCTTACAGCCCAGCACTTGCTCAGACCTAATAGCAAGCACTAATATACCCTGACACTGATTGCCCAGCAGGGCAAGGCTCTTTATTCACCCCTCACCAACCAAGTGACTGAGCAGCTCACCCTACTATTCAGGCATGACCAAAGGGCAACTTCAGGTGCACTCTACAGTCCAGCTGATGAATCTGGGTATCCTGAGGCAATGTTACAACTGCCTCATGTACACAGACAACCCTCTCCTCCTACCACAAAACACTAACATATGCGAGAGATGCAATTATACAGCCAAACTGGAAGCTAAGCTGTCTCCACCCAAGACTGGAGCAGACAGTCAAGAGGAGAAGGTTAACACTTGCACCACAACTCCAGCCGCACACAGACCTACTAAAACAGCCCTGGCAAAAAATACACATAAATACACAAAATCATACTTGGAGGCTCTAAATAAAAACCTGCAAAAGCATCAGAGACCTCCAAAGCAGACACCCAAACAACCTGCACTTCCCGTCACAAACCAGGCAACACATAAAACACAAAATCAGTGTGCCGCACAGTCATAGCCCTTAAGGCGAAATAACATACCTACACACTAGTAATAGGTGACTCTATAGTCAGGCACACTGACGTCCCACTGACTAGGCTGGACAAGCAGAAGGTTACTGTTAGCTGCCTGTCTGGAGCCAGAATCCGTCACATAACACAAGCACTCAGGTCACTCCAGAACAAGTATAAATATGACTATGTCATTGTTCATGTTGGTGTAAATGACCTGAGACGTACCTCCCTGGACTACATGAAAAGAGACATGGAAGAGCTCTCTGATCATGTAGCCCAGGCTGGTATGACCCTGACCCTGAGTAGCATCCTGCCCTCACCAAGAATGATACCTCAGTATAAAGAAAAAATGATCAATTTCAACAATTGGTTAAGCTTCTAGTGTCATTCAAAGGGGATCCAGTGTCTGTCAGCCTGGGACGACATGCTCGACAAGCCGCGTTGCTTCGCAAGCGACGGCTTGCACCTGTCACCCCTAGGCTTTCGAATACTGGCCAAGGCTCTTGCTGCCCACATAGTGCCTTTTTTAGGCAAGGCTCAAAAGTCAAACCCACCTCTGTAAACAGCACAATTAACAAAAAACTGAGGGTTATGCTACTCAACGCCAGGAATTTAAATCTCAAAATGCACGTGCCAGAAGCACTCCTCAGTATGGAGAATGTCGACATCTGTGCAGTAACTGAAACCTGGTTCAATGCTCCAGAGAGCACCCCCAGCACTACCAGGCTACAACTCATACCACACGTTTCGGCCACAGAACACGGACACAAAAGGAGGGGGTGTATCCATATTCATCAAGGATACCTACACCTCCAGGTTAGTGGCGCAGCATGATACCTCTGAGATCATCCATGTGCAACTAACATCAGGCAAATCTGCAATGCAAATTGTGGCCTGCTACAGATCACCCTCCATGACCCAGGACCACCACTCCACCTTTCTGGAGACACTGGAAAACATGAAGGTTCTACCGAACACCCTGATATTGGGCAATTTCAATTACCCTACCATTCAGTGGGAAAACTACTCGAGTACAAATTCCCAGGCCCAGCACTTCCTGGAATTCATCAACTCAAACGCCCTGGATCAGCTGGTAAACTACCCTACCAGAGGTGAAAACATATCGGACCTGGTCATCACCAACATGGGTGACAGGTGTTCCACACCGGAGGTCATCCCATCACTGGTGAGATCAGACCATAAACTAATCACTCTGGATGTCTACACCCCACCACCACCCCCAACTAAGGAAACCACAGTAAAAAACTTTTCTAAAGCAAACAGAGGTGGTAAGTTTCACAGCCCCCACACTAAACGATAACGCTGCCCAAGATGCAGAAACCTTTACAAATGCACTCTGTGAGCACCTACAAGGATGCATGGATCGTGCCATTGCTAGCAAAACCAAGACTCACTCCTCTAATAGAAGAAAACCAATTTGGTGGACCCCTGCAATAAACAGGCTATATAATAGAAGGAGGAAACTAGTTCAGAAAAAAAGCAAATCCCAAGAAGGAAAGACATCCCTGATCAGTATCACTAAGAAACTAAGGTTCCTCATGAAATTATCCAAGGCTAACTTCGAAAGAAAAATAGCCAAGGATTCAAAAGATAACCACAAAGCCTTCTTTAGCTATGTTAAGAATCTAAGTGGCAACTCGCAGATATGCACTGAACTAGTGCAAAATAGCACAAAATATACTGAACCTACTGATATTGCCAACCCCCTTCTCACCTCCAAAAGGGCCCACAACAATACCGGAAAAGTGTAGTGTCCCAAAAATCACAGACACACAGGTGAAAACAGCCCTTTTAAAAGCCAAAAACACAGCGTCAATGGGACCAGATGGTGTCCCATGCTGTGTCTTGCACGAACTACAGAATGAACTAACCCCCCTACCTAAACACACTGTTCAACCTCAGCCTCTCCACAGGCTACATGCCCATAGAATGGCACACAACAACGGTTATTCCTCTCCACAAAGGAGGGGCCACAACTGACCCTGGTAACTATTGCCCCATAAGCCTGACTAGCCTGGTCTGCAATGCTATGTAGTGCATCATCATCATGGAACTCATTAACAAAGACATTGGGAACCTCCAAACACTTGACCCGACCCAGTTCAGCTTTGTTAAGGTCAGATCATACCTACTAAACCTGGTTGACTTCTTCGAGACAATCACCAAGGCCATAGATGAGGGAAAGGTGGTTCACACAGCCTACCTTGACCTCGCCAAGGCTTTTGATACCATTCCCCACTCGGGTATTATAGACAAACTCAAAAGCCTGAACATAAACCCCTACGTCATGAGATGGGTTGCCAACTGGCTTACAGACAGAACTCACACGGTAAGAATAGCGGGTTCCAGGTCCGACTCTAAATCAGTCACAAGTGGTGTCCTGCATGGCTCAGTCCTGGGACCCCCACTTTTTGGCATATACTTCTCAGAAGTAGAGGCAAACACAGGAGGACTATGGCTAACCAAGTTCGTTGATGACTGTAAACTGGGAGCCATAATTGACTCTCCGGCTGACACAGACATCCTCCAAAAGGGCCTTACTGAGATGGGCACCTGGTGTCAAAGTCATGGCCTCAAGCTAAATGCCAGAGAATGCATAGTCATCCCGTTTGGGAAAAACAAAACACCCACAAATTACCACATAGGTGGCAGCCCCCTTAATACAGAAAAGGTAATAAGAGATCTGGGGACCCAGGTAGATAGTAATCTCTCCTTTGACAATCATATTGCCAAAGTAGTTAGGAAATCTTTCTATGTGGCCCATCTAATTACTAAAGGGTTTGCATCTAGAAATAAAGAGGTTATAATGCCCCTCTTCTCATCACTCATTAGACCCATCATAGAGTACAATGCTCCATTTGGGATGTACCTCACAAGACACTTCCAACAGTGTCCAACAACTGGCCTCAAACATATGTCCCATGCAGCCAGACTGAAAAAACTCCAGCTGTACTCAGTGGCATATCGCTTACTCAGAGGTGATCTCTGCCTGACTTACAAAGCCATGTCCAACTCAGAATTGATGGACATGCTCCAGCTAAAGAAATCCAAGTCACTGCGAGCCACGCGCTGTAGTGAGCTAAATCTCACCACAACAATAAATAGAACATGCTGGAGGGATAGATTCCTGTCACAGAGACTCCCCATGCTTTGGAACAAAATTCCAAATTACATCAGGCAGAGCCCCTCACTAACACTTTTCAAGAGAAACCTTGACGAGTGGATGGGTAACAGAAAATACACCCCTGGGATCACTTCATTGGCTCTGCTTGACAGAGGATCAGTTAATTAATCAATGGGGTGGCGAAAGCCGACACACTCTGGCTAGACTTATAAATGCCCTCGGGCAGATAGCCTAGTACCTACCTAGGAACCTATGGTCTCAGAAAGGCCATTTTGTAGGATATCTACATCACTTGAGGAGTTGATAATGATGCCTAGCTTGCCGTCATCAGCGAACTTGGTCAGCCAGAGTCCCTCTGTGTTGACCTGGACTTCTGAGAAGTAGATGCCAAACAGGAGAGGGTACAGGAACGAGCCCTGTGGGACTCCACTCATGACTGGTTGACAGTCTGGCTTGGAATCCACAACTTTCACTCTGTGGGTCCTATCTGTGAGCCAATTTACAACCCACCTAATGATATAGGGATTGATGCCTAGTTTGTTAAGTTTATCAGTGATACCTGGGTGGGGAATGGTATCAAAGGGCTTGGCCAGGTCAAGATAGGCTTTATGCACTTCCTTACCCTCATCCACAGCTTGGAGACTGCCTCAAGGAAGTCAACCAGGTACAGCAGGCAGGATCTCCCTTGACAAAGCCAAACTGTGTGGGGTCAAGAGTTTGGAAATTGTTGATATCTTTGTTAAGCAGGTCCATGATTGTGCACTACATAGCTTTGCATACCAGACTCATCAGGCTAATGGGGCGATAGTTCCCAGGGTCTGTAGTTGCTCTCCCTTTATGGAGAGGGATGACTGTAGCGGTGCGCCATTTGTTAGGGATAAAGCCTGAGGTAGAGCTGTGATTGAACAGGACACACAGGTGTGGTGCCATTTCATTTTGTAGCTCATGTAGGATGCAGCCAGGGATATTATCAGGTCCCACGGATGCTGTATTCTTGGCTTTGGACAATGCAACTTTTACCTGTGCTGCAGAAATGATGAGTACCAGGCTTTCTTCTGGTATTGTGATAGGGTCTTTGGCCAGTATGTTGGCTATATCTGTTGGCTCAGTATAGGAGGTACCATAGTGCAATAACTCACAGCAAATCTATGTATTGCCTTGGAGGTTCTTACTATAGCTATAGAAGGCTTTGTGGTTGTTTTTGGTGTCAACTCAATTCTGCCTTCCATAGCTGGCTTTAGAGGATTTGGTAAGGGATCTCAAATTTTTGTTGAGTCTGATAAGGGAGTTTTTCCAGTCTTGTGACTTTATTTTTTTTCTGCAACAGTTTCTTCCTTCTGTTGTAGAGTTTATTGATGGCTGAGAACCCGCCAGGTTGGCTTCCTTTTTTGGAGGAGAGCGTCTTGGTTCTGTTTGGTATGCTGGAAAAAACAACCACAGTCCCCAACAGGTACTATGAAGCATAACACTGCATGTTACTGTAGTGTCAATTTGTCAATTATGTTCCAATATGCATATTCCCTGGACAATATGAAGGGGTAGTGGTTCACACACACACACACACACACACACACACACACACACACACACACACACACACACACACACACACACATTATAAAGGTATTGCTCTTGTGCACTGCATTTTTACTGCCACTGATAAACCCACTGGCCAGCTTGCTGCCATACTGCCTGCTGTCTCATGCTACCCTAGGGGCCATGGACATTATTTTCCACTTAAGCACTTGGTTATTGAACTGGTGGGCATGACACCACATTTTTCTGTTTGTCCAAGGGTATTTGTTAATCACAGCCATATTTCTCTGCAGCTGAATGTCACTTCAGCCATATGTCCCCAACCAAATGTATGACACGGAAATATCTTGCTGCCTAGGTACCTGAACCAAAAAGTAATGGGCAGGAAAACGTTCCTATTGAAATGTCTGCTTGATGTGACTTGTTGAGAGTTGGGGCACTTCATATGCATTTGACTGCAACAAGCTGAAAGACAATACTATTGCCATTCTTTTAATTTTCATCCAAAAATATCCTTGGAGCTATCCACAGAAGTTCATTATCTTTTGGAGTGGGGGCTAGGAATGCAGGTTGTGTGTGAAAGCATAGGATGGTTACATGATCACTTTCATCAAGGACTTGCTTCTGTGGATACAAGGATCAGAATGGTGGATTTGTTTCTTGTTTTTGCTTCTGGTGTCCTTTTGTCAGACAAGTATGCTTGCTTATTGCAGCTTTCTTCATATCCTCATGACTGCGATTTTTTATATTCGTGTAAATTGTGGTATATTTGTTGTTTATTATATGTAGCATGTTTCCCTGCCATCTCATGTATTCACCCCATTATTACCCTTTTTCCTTACACTAGATGACCCTCCTTGCTAAATTATCTGTATTTATTCAACTTTGTCTCCAATGTGTGCTGTACTTTTCTATCTGATATTTTCAGTTTGGTTTGGTCCATTTGAAGATGGCAGATGCTTTCTGGTGGGTGACATTTGCCAGAGATTACTTTTTCACTATTAGAAGTTCAGTCCAACTTTATTTATTTATTTATTTACGTATGTATGCATGTCTGTATGTATGTATTTATTTTTTTCTGCAACTGTAAGGCCACTGAAAAGGACTGGGGATCAGGGAAAAACATTTGCTGTGGAAAGTCCATAATCTGCATGCCCTCTTAGCAGCTTACTCCCCCAATTTATTGTGTCTTATGGAGACCTGGCTAAAGCTGGTAACTAAAGACAATGAGATAAAACCACCAGGGTATGACATACTTAGATTAGATCATACTACTAGGAAGGGTGGTGGGGTAGCTGTACTCTATAAAAATACACTAGATGTTACTACGGTCTCCCTACAACCACCCCAGTTTAATAATGCAGAAATTCTTATTACCAAACTACAGATTAACAATAACAAATGCATAAACATTGTCTGCGTTTACATTCCCCCAGGTAATAATACAAACATCCTAGAGGACATCTTCCACTGGTTATCCAGTACCTATCCCCAAGAAATACAGCTCATATCCTCCCCCACCAGGATAGGCAAACCCAATAACAAAGACAGTATCCTAGATTGGATACTTATCAACAGCCACCCCTATATGTACAAGTCAAGGACCCTCCAAGATGACCTAAGTGACCACTTACTTACATACATCATCAAGCATAAGGTGGACAACCCCCGCCAGACCACCTTTAAAACCATCAGAAATAATAAGAACTTCAACTCCACCAATTTTCAAAATGAACATAAAGCTTGCAATTGGTCGATCCCAAAGCACCTTTCATTGGCCGTTGCAGTAGCATACTTTAATTCCATATTCCTTACTATTCTTGATTCTCATGTTCCTGCTTGCTCCATTCAAACCAAAACAAAAACTGCCCCATGGCTCTCAAAAGAGACCAAATCTAAAATCATAGCTAGAAATAAGGCATGGAACAAACGGCGTGCCACAAAAAACCCACTAGATCAACTCAGATACTGACAGCTAAGGAATCACACAAAAAAATCTATTATACTAGACAAAAAAAACTTCTACTACCATCTTCATCATCACAACAAACCTTAAACGTTTTAGGCAGGAATAAACAAACTTCTTCACCCAGGACAATCCTCCACTCCTACCCCATCAGCTTTCAAGCATATATCCCCAGAGGATATTGCAAATAACTTCAGTAGTTTCTTCACAGAGACTATCCAATCCCTAGCCAGCCCACTGGCACCCAGCTGCTCCAACTCAAATTCTGCCACACCCAGTACACCACACTCCTTTAGCTTTCAGCCTGTTTCTACATCACTTATCAGATCTCTAATTAAGAAATTAAAACCAACTACTCTAGTAGCTGATCTCCTCTCACCAGAGTATCTGCAAAAAGCCCCATCTCCATCATAATCAACAGAACCTAATCTGAAGCCACCATCCCCTCCATTTGGAAAATATCTCATGTAATGCAACTCCATAAAGGAGACAACTCCTTTGAACTGTCAAACTTTAGACCCATAGCTATTCTGCCACCATTGGCTAAAATTATGGAGAAGTGTGCCCGTAAACAACTTATGCATTATCTTACCCAGAATAAGCTGTGGCTAACTCTCAGCACACTTTTAGACCACACCACAGTATCACCTCAGCCCTCCTATCCTTCTCTAACACCATAAACCATAACCAAAATAATAGCAAGCTTTCCTCAGCCTTCTTTTTAGATCTCTCCAAGGCCTTCAATATGGTCAATCACCAAATACTCATGCATACCCTTAGGACATTCTCACTAAATAGCCATGTGCTTCAAAGGTTCCAATCTTACCTGTGTGGTAGACAACAAGCCGTCCTATGGCAGGACAAACTATCATCCCATCTACCCATCACCATATGTGTCCCCCAGGGCTCCATGACCCCTTCTTTTCTCTGTCTTTATTAATGACCTTCCCACTGTCATCTCAAATGCTACCTGTATCCAATATGTGGATGACTCCACCTTGATTTGTTCAGCCACCTCCCCAACAGAACTGACATTAACCCAGAATGCTTTCAGTATAGTTGAAAACTGGCTCTCTAACCATCAGCTGATATTAAACCCTGACAAAACAAAGCTGCTTCTTTTCTCCCCCACTTGTAAGTCTTCCTCACTATTCTTTACCATAAAATCTAATAATGGCACCATTATCTCCCCAGATGCGCAAGCCAAACTTTTAGGCGTCACAATAGGCTACACCCTCAAATTTGACATCCATGTCAAACTATCAAAACCATTAACAAAAAACTTGGCTCCCTCTGTAAGATCAAACCTTTCCTTACTCCATTTGATAGGACTGCTATTGCTCATTTCCATCTACTCTCCACCTTCTGTATGCCTCCCCTCTACTCACTAATTTGAACAAATCTGCTCTTAGCAAACTCTCCAGCTGTTATAACCATATTGCTAGATTTGCAACAGGCATAGCCTATAGGACCCACCACTGTCACAACCGAAATCTTCTGGGGTGGCTAGAATGGCCTAGCCTACTTCAGTACAACCAGCTTATAATTGCCCATTAAGTTCTCAACCACCCTTGTAATGTGCCTGCACTTAAAAATATCATCAACCCTTATAGCAACCTGAAGTCACTTCGCTGTTCTAATAAACTACTAGTTCAAACATCCAAAATCAACAACTGTGCTGGGGATTCTCTGTTTGATAACTCTTTTGGCAAAACTTGGAACTTTCTTCCACTGATCTTACTCTTGAACCCTCTCTTACTCAGTTCAAAAAAAAGCCTCAAGCTATACTTTAAAACTCACTGGCTATGTCCTTCTTCAAAACCCGAATAGATCTATAATCTGTAATCATGTTACATGGCCTAGTCAATGTGTCAACACTGTTTTAAAAATGTATAATCATATTACCAACTTGCTCAACTGGAGCCTGTAAACTATGTGTAACTTGTAATCATTTTGTGATTTTTACTGTATGTTCTACCTTGGAGCTTTTCTACCCGGGCCTCTGCTGAAAATGGACATGTATCCAGTCGGACTACCCCAGTCAACGAATATAAAATAAAATAAATAAATAAATAAGTTACATTTTCAAATGCAACATGGGCTCACATACATTAAGAGAAAAGACAGCAAAATATAGGAACAAGTTTCATTGCTGTTGTTGTGTAGTATACACTTATGCTTTCTTTTAACAGTTTTCATTCACTCCAACATTACATACATTTCACAATTCCTCCCTTCCCTTAAACCTCACTTGTCCACCTGAGTATTGTTCCAACAAATTCCATTTATTTCTAAGAAATGCACTCTTTCACTTTTCTACCAATCCCACCTCCAGTTCTTATCACCTTTCAGTATTCAAAACTTCCGTTATGGGTGGTACAGATTTTGATTTCCATTTGCTTTCTTGGCATCCAGTAGCATTAAACACAGTAAGTCTTTGCTATTTCTAGGCAATTAAGATCCTTTGCACTGCTCAGAAAAAAATGTTCTTTGAATCATTGCCTAGCCGTGTCAGTGATGCAACAGTGTAGCAGACTTGCCTTTATTGCTGGAAGACCAGAAGCCTGTGGGCTCTGTTTATACATACATCCGTACATACAGACAGCTATGTATACATATCTGTCTGTCCCTATCCCCCTGTCACATGATTAGTGTATCTATCAGCATGTACCCCAAATACATATGATACCGATATATAGCTGTTTATATTACAACAGTACATAGACTCTCCACATATATCTACATAACACATATACATAATGTACAAACACAGCAACATTTAAAGAGACATCCCTGGTTATACACACATAGCTATTTATTTATTTATATTTATTTATATTTTTTTTATTTGCAGTTTGTTTTCAAGGATAGTCCATTGGGCTACAAGGAGCTCATTGTAATGGGATCCTGAGGAGAAAAGCTCCAGAGAAATGCAAATACATAGTACAGAAAGAGCACAAATCCATAAAATACATTTCAATTAAATGTTAAATACGTATTTTGTATAGTACAAACCCATATTGAACAATCCAAATAGATGTTACATAATGCAGAAATAAAAAAAGATTTTCGTTAGGAAAATTACATCAGGTTAATTCAGTAAGTAGTAGTTTTTTTTTGTTTTTGTTTTTTTTTAGGAAATTACATTGAGGTAATTTTTTAGTCATTGGTCGAATATGTCCCAAGGGATGTAAAACTTTAGGAGGTAGTGACAGGCAACAAAGTTTGGAAAGTTAGGAAGAAATTGTGTTAGAATTAGGTTGGATGTGAGCAAGAGCATTTCCATTGTGAAGTAAGGTGCAACTGCAGTGAGGTTTTAAATAAGGAGAGGCTGCTGGTGGTGCGGATGGGAGAAGGGAGAGAGTTCCAGAGGCGTGCAAGAGAGAAGGACATCAATTACATTTTGGTAATTGGAGCTTTAGGAGTCTATCTGGTTTATACATTTCAAACCAGATAGACATAGACATATACGTGGGATGTAAGAACGTCCCAACATACCCTTGGAATGCTGAGGTTATCTGCACTCACACATCACAACAACTGTCCAAAGGAACCAGACCAAGGCTGCAACAGTACATAATCCACTCACCCATAGACTCCTGTGCCTGTGGAATGTCACAATGTAGACAGACACAGGTGAGCAGATGGTGTAATGTACAATGGTGTCAGCACATGCCTTGGACAGGTCATATTGTCCCTGGCCACATGTTTGCCTATCTAACTGCAACCAGCCACATATGGCCATACTGGTAACTGTACACACATAGCAGGGATATTAACAGGTATCCCACTCCTAGGACACTAGATACAATAACAGTACCAAGCAGTATCACTCTGCAGGCCACATATGCTGTCTAACAAAAGGCTATTTTGCATACACCACAAGTACTGTGCCTGCAAGCACATATACAACAGACATACGTTGTGGCATGTGCGATAAGTACAGTGAGCTATAGTGTGTAACAGTAGATAGGTAGGGGTTCTAATCTTAGATCAGCCAAGTGTGTGTGTGTGTGTGTGTGTGTGTGTGTGTGTGTGTGTGTGTGTGTGTGTGTGTGTGTATAAATATATCACCTTGCAGCACTATAGATGTCACCATATGGCCTATCGCCATGCAATGGTTATACATTTTATGGGCCTGTGACTAGCTACTGGCCTGTAAATTGCCATCCTCTACAAGGCCTGCTGATGTCATCCACCTTAAGAGCAGTGGCTGACAGTCTAATATCAGATGAACTATGTGGCATGTGCGATAATTTCTGCGAGCTATAGTGTGTAATAGATAGGTAGGGGTTCTAATCTCACATCACCCAACTATGTCTGTATGTATAAATATATCCCCTTGCTGCACTATGGACATGCCCATATGGGCTATTTCCGTGAAATGGTTATGCATGTTATAGCCCTGTAACTAGCTACTGGCCCAAAATTTCCCTTATCTACATAATCATAACTGATGTCTGCCACCTGTCTGACCCAGGCACAGGATATTTGTAGATGTGTCAACTCCATCACCACACCATCTAGATTTGTAAGTTCAGAAAACCCAGATGACACATATCAAGGGTAGCAGACCTTATCACAAAGTATGAATGCATGATTACGCTGACTGCCCCATTGTCTCTTATACACTGTTCTATGCATATGCACTTAGGGAGCCATGGGTGTATACTGCCATATCTTGCTGATGTCATATTTCTGCTGTGAGGCCATGCCATCCTGTGCTGCTGTATTGCCACCATGTGTTTATAGTTTAGCTCCTCAGACTCCTGGAACAGAAATATACACAGGTCTGTGACACACCTTTCATTCTGTAACACTACTGCCAGTCCAATATCATGCAACAAAGATACACAAAGTTTGATGTGTAGTCATGACACATGCCAGCATACAGTACCTGTTGTAGCCCACAATAAGTGCCATGGCAAAACAATACTGCACTACACAAGTACATGTCAAGTAATATAGTCACCCTGTACATCAGATACATATTTGCATTTCCCTGCCTCGATGGCACAGATGGCAGGGATGTGGCACAGGTATCATCACATGCACAGGTGTGGTGTGGGAGGTGCCAGTGGCCTAGGCTGTGCCAAACATTAACAGCATGTGTGTGAGTCAGGAAGGGGTGCAGGTTAGATGGGCCATGGAGAGATGCCGTGTGTGTCTGTTGGTGACCTGCATGTGACAGTGGTGTTTGTGTGTGCATGTACACAATCGAGCCCAATGCTAGCCCTACAGGTGTGTATGTTGGACAGCTGTGCACCATACATAGTAGAGTGGACACTTCACTGTCTCCAGCCATGAACACAGGAACTGGCCGTGCCAGGAGTAGCACTGGCACCACCATGCCCAAGGTCAGATGCGGTGCTAATAGCTGATGGTAACTGCTGTCTGCTGGGGTCATGTCCTCTACAAGACTGCCCAGGACCATATGCCCATGGCCTGCCATGTTGTGGTGTGGACAGCACACTTCTCTCTGTAGTACTGGAGATACTGCCACTATAGGAGCGTGACTGTGCACAGCCACATGGACTCTCAACAGATGGTGTTGCCAGCCTGTGTCCACATATCTGACCTCCAACTCCAACCAGATATTCCAGCACAATATGTGGCCCAAGACAGACATTGTCTCAGCCCATCTGTCCACTGTATCTGTGAACCAATCCAGGTTGTCCCTAGTGCAGTGGAGGCAGTCACAGATGTCAGACTCTGCTGCATACATAACCTTAAGCATCCATCTGGTGTGTTCAGAACATGCCTGTGCCTCCCTAATTGTTTGAAACATGTGCCAAATGACCTGTGATGTAACACCTGCAACAGGTGATGGATAGGCAGCAGTCCTGCTATGAGCACCCTGTCAGTTCACCTGTGTGGGACCTCGCCAGCTCTCTGGCTATGGCCAGTGTCTGCACTCACTGACCCCATAGTTGTCACACTGTCCTGTTCAATATAGCTACCCTCTGGCTGTCCAATATCTGTGTCCTCTGGGGACTGGGTATACGGGGACATACTGACTGTGTGAGGTGACAATGGGGGCAGAAAAGGGATGTCAACCTCCGGGATAGATTCAGCCCCTGACAACCCCACCTGTGCCTCACTATGGCCACCATCATCATCAGAGTCCAGTGAGACACTGACATTGGGTTATGAGGCTGACAGACTCCAACCCCCCCCCACCCCGTTCACCTGTGATAAGCAAGGCAAAAGCAGGACATTACTACCTGCACTATTATGTATGGTAATCCACACAGACATACAGATGAGGATCCACAACTGCCAGGCCTACATCTTCTCATCTCCACTCCTATAAACAACAGACAACCTCACAACAACATACACAGACAAGTGAAGCCCTTTATAACATGCACTTCAGCTACATCCAGTTAAAGTTGCCACTACAATACACCTGTAAGTCATGCAATATGACACTAGACATGATAGAACTATACATAAAACCCAGTACACCTATCTTGAGAATTGTATGCCAGTACTAGTATCACTGCCTCAAGTATGAACCATCTCTCTTTTGTGTTTGAATAGGCATCTTTGAATAATTGTCTCATGTATACCAGGCTGTGTAGTTGCTCATAAGTACAAGGGCAAACATGTTAATGTATGTTCAAATACACACCTGTGATTACCCAGTCTATGAACTGTAGTAAACTGTTCCAGAATGGAACATACAAATATTCTACTCTGGCTAAACACAACAGTTGTACATAGGGCAATATGGCAGCCCTTAACTTTCATAGGGTATATATGATCCATAGAACAACAGTATCACACTTACCAGGTACAGGGCCACAGTCTTGAGCCACACCTCATGGACCTATGAAAAGATGAGGGGGAGGTATTGTCATTACCACCAAATGTTGCAGCAGTACAAGGTAATATGTGCATATATCCCCATGTACAGTAGCTACTGTGATAATGACTATATTGCTGACATTCTGACTATGTGTGCACAACTGAGCGCAAACCCAACCCTCCCCAATGCAGACAGACCTGACACACATGTACTGGTATGTACAGCCTGCCACAATGACTGATACAGTATTACACTGGTGAACACAGTAAGCTTACCTGGATGCTCCTCTGCTGCAGACACTGTGGTACCCACATCCACGATGTATGGTATGATGGATGCCTGGGAGCTGTCGGGTGTTCCTAGGTTTGCCAGGAATTCTTTTGTGGGCAAGAGGGGTTGTCCCATCGCAGGCCCTCTACCAGTGACTGCACATCCCTGGCAACATAAGCTGCCGTTTGTTATGCAGCAATCACCATGTCTGTCACCCAGTGTCGGACCTGCTCATAGGTCCTGTCCTTTTGGCCAGTCTGATTGACATTCTGCACAAGGTCTGCCCACAGTGCTGCCCGCTGTTCCTGATTATGCCTCCCCCTGGGCAGCAAGCTCTGATGGGATGGTGCTCTCTCAGTCCATCCAGTATTGTGTCATTCTACATATTCAAGAAGGGGGCATTTCTTCTGCGGTACTGGTTCCTGAAAGAGGGAACACATTACAGGACCAGATACATAGACGTCTGCTATGTACAGATCCAACACGTCCATAATGGCCTGCACTATCCACTGCTCCTTCACACATCATGCCCCACAGTCTGGCAACACACTACATGTGTGAATACCACCAATATAGTAGCAATACTGAGGTATGTCCCTGTGTGCCGTGACAGATTCTGCTGTATGTTCCTACACCCAGCACTACAGTCTACTGTGGTGTGTCCCCTACAGACAGATTCCCACTAATGTGTCATACAGCCACTTCCAGACATATAGAAGTGTGCTGTTACAACAACTATATGGGAACATTCTAGCAACACCAGTGTGCCACAATGTCAGAAAACAATGCAAACCTTCTGTAGTATATGTTCACTAGGCATCATACCTCTCAACTATACAGATGTTTTCAGAAGGTCAAGATGTTTGCCTCATAGTTTTGGTCATTTTCACACAAACTTGTGAATTTCTGACAGATGGCTGACCAATCATTGATGGCTGATGTTAGAAAATAAAGACAAACATCTGAGTTTCACACGTCATACCCTTCAGAACACAGTTATGGTACAGTAATATTTGTTATTCTATTCACATTCTTACTTTGTATGAGCAATATTTAAACACTGTCACTGAGTCTGGGCCTTTGTCCCTCCTTAATTATGTTTTTTCCTGATTTCTTGCTGTAAGAGGTTGACAGGTATGTTAAGCATAGCTCTCAACCAAACAGGGACAAATGTCAACAGAAACAGGGACTTAGCATGAGTACATCAGGGACATTCAGGGACACTTTTAAAATGTTAGAACTATTTATGTGAGGCACTGACAGAATGAGAGGAGGTGGATTACAATACATCATGTGATGTTACAGGAGTGTACACCCTTATTGTCACTATGTATTACATGTAATCCACCAGCTTTCCTACAACAGACAACTGTGGCAGGAGGGATTGACAGAGACAGAGCTAAGATGTGATTGAAAATCAGGGACAGTTGAGAGGCATGCCTGTAGGTGTAGGACAGCAGAGTATCAATGATATGTCATTACCATACATCTAAGACAGGCTTACTGCTGTAATCCCTATTCCCCATAGCTCCATCCTCTCATCTGCATCCTGTTATATGGAGAAATCTATTGCGTACCTGGTGAAGTGCAGTACTCCTGTGTTGAACTTTGCCTCTTGTTATCTTTTGGAAATACACTCTGTGTGAGTTAGTCTCATACAGACCTGTTCCCTATAACCAGCTGCTTGCCTTTTTAAGATACTGCTCATTAGCAGGTAATTGCCTATGCACCAATATGTGGCTCAGAATTGCTAATTGCAGCCAAAACAGCTGAATTGCACTATCATTAGCCAATGGCATGCCTCTACAGCACAATATATAAGACCTTCATGTAGAACCTGGCCCCTTTCCTAGTTGGTTTGATGGACATTACTAAAGTGTGGAGACTACAGCATCACAGAGGGTAGGTACCACAACTGTCAAGTGTAGAGATTTATGAAGTATGTCCACAGTTGCACCTCATATGTGTGGTCAGTGTCCCATGACATTATGGTCATCTGGCAGTTCATTGTCAAACATTGTGGTTTGAGGTCAGTAAGGAAAGAGACACCTTTGAGTGTCAGACTTCATACCTGTCAAAATATGCATGCTAATGCAATAACTGTTATTTTATCAACTTACTATCTTTGTAGGAGCAAACTGTTAAACATGTCCTTATCTCTGGGTCTTTGCCCCCCCCCCCCCCCATTAAGTATGGCTGTGTCCAGATCCCTTGTTCTAGGGGGATGGGAGCTGTGAATTATTATGCAGAACTGTGAATTTCTTTTTTACTTCCAAACTTTGTACTTTGATTTTTATACTTGTACAATTTTGTTTTATGGAGTTTTTCTCCCCGGGCCTCTGCTGGAAAAGGGCTCAAGCTCAAACGGACTATTCCGGTCAGCAAATGTAAGTAAATAAATAAAATAAATAAATAATTAAGATCTGCGTGGCATGGCATGTTAATACAGTGAGCTGTAGGTGTGAGGGGCTTGTGTTCAAAACATGGCAGAAGTGTTTATTTTGTAGATGTGTCTGTGTAATAAACACATTTAATCATTAAAGCTCCATTTAAGATTAGGTGTGCGAAGTGGTGTGCCATGTTGCGATGTTCTGTGCAGCTCCCCACAGCTCCACGCAAATCCTCGCTAAAAAATATAAAGAAAAGAAAAAGGGGGTGATAGGAAAGTGATGAAATATGGCAAGCAGGAGAAAAACATAGTGAAAGGCAGGTAGGGATGTGCAGGAAGGTATAGCAAAGAACCATAACTATCCATTTCTTTTACAGCAACAGCTGTGCACATTGACAGATGTTGCACATGAATTTGGACTCTCAAACCCTAAAGAGAGAAGTGAGGACAGCATAACTGCGTTGCCAAGCCAATTGGACCAAATCACTTGTGTCCAGTGGACACGTGTGCAAAATGGAGAGTTATGTATGGGACAATTCTTTTTTTTTTTTTTTTTGGGGACAGGTGCCCACTTTCTTTTTTTTTTATTACGGTGAGAGTGGAATGCTGGGGAAGGGACACAGGTACGTGTGGGGAAGTAAGTTGGGTAAGAGAGGATGCATTAACAGATAGACAAGACAGCAGGCAGGGGCTGTGTGTGACACATGAGGTGGGTGAACACCTTGGATGGCGGGGAGTTGTGGAATTCACATCACACATGCCTCCAGATGGCAGCAACGTGGCTCATGACCCCACCCATGAGACTGTTGGCACTGCTCCTTCACTGCCCCGAGGGTGGCTTTGCTGGAGGCTGAGAACCAGGGTGAGCCTGCCCTACCAGGTTCGCCAGCGTGCTCTCAATCTGGTGCAGTTGGTGTTCATAGCTGCGATGAACAGTCCTGCACACCATGACCAGCAGTTGAGCCTGGGTGACAATGGCCCCTCTGCTACCTCTCCCAGGGGGAGGCTGGGCCCCATCCCCTCAGGCGGTCCACTCGACACTGCGGTTGGTGCAGGGGCAGTGGGGGGGGCACCACCTCTCTGGGAGCCAGACGTGCTGGGAACCAGTGCCACGGCCAGTTGAGGCAAGGTAGGCAGAGCAGCCAGAACTGGCCTACCTCGATGTGCTGTGTAATGGAAGTATAGCAATAGGTGTAGGTTACTTGTGAACAAATCTTTGTTAGTAATTACAGCATGGCAGAACATTGGAAATAACCCAGTTATATAACAAATGCATATTATGTGAAACACAACAGTAAATGACAGAACAGTCAGTATGTTAACAGCATGCCAGTAACAGTTACAGCATAAGGCCAACAAAATAGGTAATTTAACAATATATGTTAATATGCAACCATGAAAATGATTACCTGGGTTGCAAAGTATCATCATAGCCCACAGAACACCTTGGTAGACCTAGAGCTCACCTGGAACCAAAATATGACATGGTAGTACAACTACAGTGTTATACTAGACTGCAGTGACAGTAGAATGCACATGCATTAAATACAAGCATAACACAGATGGTAGGTGAGCTATAGTTCAGTATCATATCTGTAAAGTCAACAAACAATATCAGCTCATGGAGTGGCCTACCTCACCCTTATACCTTTAATACATGATGTCTGTGGATGACAGAGCTTTATGTGACCAATACTGGCCTAGAGACAGCTTTGAACAGTACAATATGACTTAACCAATACAATTTCCAGTCATTAGATTTGCATTATACAGCTATAGTGTTATATTTGACTGCAGCACCTTACCTTACAGCCTCAATGCATACAACTCTACTGCAATGGTTACGACAAGACAATCCTGATGTACACCATCTTCCTTGGTGTTATTAGTATTGTTTCATTTTTTTTTTTATTGCACAACAGTTGGCATTATTCATTTCTTGCAGTACAACTCTAAATCCACATTTATTGCACTACATAATTTATTGTATATACTTTAATGCAGTTACTGGTATTGTTTCATGTTTTTATTGCACTACAGTTGGCATTATTCATCTCTTGCAATACAGCTCTAATTCCACATTTATTGCACTACAAACTTTACTGTATATACTTTATTGCAGTTAATGCTTTACTCCTTCTTCATTAGTTCAGTACAGTTAGCATAATACACCTGCACTCACCACACTCACATTGCAGCCTGGCCAAGCACCCGGCATGCGACTCAGCATTGCTAGCCCTCTCAGCTGTAGCTGTTCAGAGAGAAACACACCATTATGCATTCCAGTTTTGCAGACATTTAGATTATGTATTGGTAAAACAGAGGTAAAATTACATACATACTTGTGGGGCATCTTGGACCCAGGTGTCCAAAGTCCAGCTCTTTCTTCTTTTCAGGTCGTCATGATGGTGACGACACTGCTCACCTGTGCAGGGGATACCAGTAACACTGGTGAGTTCTCTGGCCAGCCAGTCCCAGGCTTCTGCCTTACACTCTGAGCCTTGGAATCTGCCCTGCAACAGCTATTCGTCATAGTTTTTGACAAGGAGCCCAACCATGACCCTTGAGTCCAGAATGCCCCAAAGCTGTGCCCGACAGCTCCCACCTTCACCAACACCACCAGCAATAGTATATTGTCAGTGACAGAACTCCATTGGATGTTGCTGTATTCCAACCTATTGGTCTTAATATAGGCTGTTTTCCCACCTTTACACGTCATTAGGCAACATTCAAAAAAGCACCTCATTGCTTAGCAGAGTGCAAACCAGCACAGCTGAGCTGAGAAGAGGGAAAACTCACAGAACCATAGCCTTAGCAGAGCTTAGAAGCACACAAACCAGCCAAGCAGAGCCAAGTAGTGCAAAAACATTGGCAATAATTACCATGTTTATGTGGTGCTTAGCATAACTAAGCAGAGCTGAGCAGAGCTTAACAGAGCACAGTGGGGCCATATTTTCAAATAGTCGGCATATGTCTATCAAAAATAAATGCATATTTTCCCTTCCATTTATTCAAACCCTGGACCTACTGCTTAGCATGGAGAACATAACAGAAACCCAACTGAAACATCAAAGCTAGCATTATAGCAACACCCCTGGCGAGTTTACCCTGAGGGCTATAAAACAGATGCTATGAAACAACTTGAAACATCCACATACTGGGACTGGATCTGATCATCACATGGGTCTGGACATACTGCCAGACCAAGTGTATCCCCACTGGGTAAGATCATCCCATCCCCCTAATCTCACTGGATAACCATCCGGCCCACCTGCCAGAAAACCACAGTCAAAACTGTTTGTGGAATCCTTCAAAGTCCTCAAAACCCAAGAAAATACGTCCCAGAGCAAAGACACCTGTGGAAAATTCTATCCCAGACCATAGAATTCTTTATAAATGCATTCTATGAACACAAATAAAAATGCGTGGTGATCCCAGTCCCAACCAAAACCCTGGTGGAATCCTCCCAGACCAAAACCATACTGTGGACCCCAAATAATAAACAAACTATACAAATCCAGAAAGGGAAAAACTAACATCAGTAGCAGCATCCACTAAAGGCAATAATAAAAACAGTCAAAATAAGCTAACTATGGGCCTCAAAAGGTGTCACAAGGCCAACCGAGAGAAAAGGTGCACAGGACACTCTAGATATTCCTTTAGGTTTCTTTAGGTATGTCGAAATTAGGTCCAAAAATTTCCCAATATGCTGAAAAATTAGTCCCAACCAACAAAAAATGCTAACTACCCACAGACATTGCCACAGACATCACCAAAGACCCAGCGCTCACTATCCCCTCCCCCCCCAAAGGGCAAATATCTGTCAGCAGGAGCAGAGTCTCCAAACATCCATCTCACTCATCAAAGGCCCAAGAGCCGCCTCCAAAGCAAAGTATCCAAGACAACCCAGGAAGAGCTCCCGGAAGAGCTAAATGAACTCAGAAGAGCTAAACCCAAACATAAACTACTATACTCATGTTCAATCTACTAAAGAGTGGTCCCTAAGAGTGGCATTGGTGCAACAGCAATCCCCTCCCTGGAAATAAAGGTGGTGCTGGATCCTGGGAAACTATAAGCCCCATGGGCGTGCTTGGTCTGCCAAAGCTATCATAGGTAAAGATGGATCATGGCGGATTAGATATTGGGGAATCCTTCTCACTTTTTCCCTACCAGTTCGGTTTTTGTAACCTAGATCCTGCCTCTCCAAACCTGAACCATTTCTTTGAAACAATTAAGGGAAGGTGTGGCGGGAAGGTGGACCTGGTTAAAAGAAAAGACCTCGACCTCGCAAATACAATACTAGGGTATTATGATAGCTCACTTATTAAATAACCCTATGACCACTAGATGGATTGCAAACTGGCTCAAGGACCAACAGAACCCACATGGTTGGTGCTGGAGCATATGTCAGACCCCAAACCAGTTACAAGTGGTGTCCCCACAGGTACTCAGTGTGGGGACTCTTGTTCGGTATATATATCTTCTCGGAGGTGGAGGGCCAGCGAGGACTGAAGCTGACCAAGGATTCGCAGGACCCTACAAACTGCAAACCATACGACGCTCTCCAGCTCGACACACTCCTCATCCAAAAAAGGGCATCATAAGAAAGTGATGGAGGTGCAGCGGCCCAGAGCCAATCTAAGCCCAAAAAAGCAAAATGATGTCCCCTTTGGCAAAAAACAAAGAAAGTGCCCAATAATTGGTGGTAGCCATTGAAGCCATTGATAAGTAAGAAATAATTGAACAGGGACCCAAGTTGATAACCATCTCTCATTTGGCAACCCACGTTGTAAAGTGGATTAGAAACCATATTTATATACACAAATCATGAAAGGTTATCACTAAGGGAGGGGGAGGTCATCACCGCCTCCTTCATCATCCCCTCATCAGGCCCATGGTACAACATACTGCCTTTTTGGGATGCACAGACACCTGCAACAACTGGAAAGACTAAAAGTAAAGACACCAAGAGGATCCAAAGGGATCAAAAGGGCTCCATGCCATGCCGGTTAAAGAAACTCAGCTCTCAGTGGCATAGTACACGGGCAAGAAGGCTGAGAGTTGGCTGTGCCCTAAACCATGTCCCACCCATGTTTAGCGGACACTGCACCATTGAAAATCCAAAAAAATCAAAGACTCGCTCGAGAGAGACTTGAACCTCAACACTGAAAATAAATGGGACTGCTGGAGGGACAGATTCATAACCCAGATAACCCCTTCCTCTGGGAACCAAAATCCCAGTCCAGGTTTAGCAGGAGTCAGCAGAGTCCTCTCTTCACCTCTTCAAGAGGAATCTGATGGGGGAGAAGTAGGGTTACCCGAACCCGGAGTATTCTGTGTGTATGTTATTAGACAGGCGCAGTATACTAACTCGAAAAAAAGCATAGCAAAAAAAAATTAAAATGGTGGTGAAGCCAAACACATTCTGGCTAGGATTATAAATGCCCTAGGGCAGATAGCCTAGTATGAACCTATGAAGCCGTAACTCTACGCATTTAGCTATGAGGATATTAAGATATCTGGTATAACTTCACATCTGGAGTAGGGACTTCATTTGTCAGCAATCTGTGGGTCTTGGATCCGATATCAGATCCGAGCCAGCAACTTGTAGCATAGCTATGGATCCGAGCTCCTAGCTCCTCCCCTCACCCATAATCCCCTGCCAACCTCCTATGACCTCAGATCTAGTTTTCCGCGCTTGAGTGTGTAGCTAGATTTTAGAGCTCCTAGCGTTTATCGACAGATAAGTGAATTTCTTCAATTTTTCTTGTCAACTTTGTATTTGTAATTTGTGTGAGTGGTTAGGTTCCTATTTAGTTTAATTTTTTGTTGGTTTTCACCCTCCCCTCGTTGGTCATTAGAGTGTGTCTGTGTGTGTTTGGGGCCTGTGTGCTTGTGTAGTGTACTTTAGTTTTGGGTATGGCAGAGGCCCCAAAACCCATTTTTTCTAAATGCACCGAGTGTG
This sequence comes from Protopterus annectens, assembly GCF_019279795.1. Taxonomy (NCBI): domain Eukaryota; kingdom Metazoa; phylum Chordata; order Ceratodontiformes; family Protopteridae; genus Protopterus; species Protopterus annectens. The sequence goes on along the minus strand of NC_056729.1, from coordinate 1,168,682,659 downwards.
GCCATAAGCTATCTCTGGCTGATGGCCACACTCGGTGTGTTCGGTGCTTTGGGGTTGAACACCTCTCTTCAAGATGTACAATTTGTGCAGCGTTCAACCCCAGGGCACTGAAAGAGCAGAGGTCGAAGCTTGCCCTGGCGTGTCTTTTGCCTCCGGATTCGGCTTCGGCCTCCGCTCCTCCCGTGGCACCTCCTCAGCCTGTGGTGGTAGCCACTCCTGCCCCCCTTCCCCCGGCCAGGATTCAAACTCCCACTAAAGCGCCAGAGGACAGGGAGGCCAGGAGGGAGAAACGGAGGGAGAAGCACCACAAGCGGCGGGCCAAGGCCTCCACTTCGGCCCCCCCCGGCTAAGCGGGCTTCTCCCTCCACGGCTTCCAGGTCTCCTCCTCTTCGGCTCCGATCTCCTTGCTTCTCCCTGGGACCCGAGGAGGAGGAGACCTGATCTCCGTTGAGGTCATCGAGGCGGCACTCCAGGCCTACCTCGGTGGCCTCTTCGAGATCTACATACAGCCTGTCAGATGCAGACTTGGACCAGATGATGCGAAGGTTCATCCAGGCCCAGCTGCAGATGGGAGTACTCTTGCCCCCCCCCCCTTCGAGGGGGAGCTCGACCCCTTTCTTTGCTCAGATTGCTCCTTCTCCGACCCGCTTTCCGGGTTCTGAGTGTTCAGAGCCGGGCAGCGTCGGAGCCGGGGGTGGGTCGGCGCCGACAGTACTGGGTACTTCGGATCCAACCCTGCCCTTGAGTTTGTTGTTTCCATCGTCGGATCCGACCTCTTGGAGCTGTCGGCTGAGCTTCAGATCTGAGGGTTTCAGTGTGCCTTCCGCTCCGTCTAGGTCGGAGCACACTGGTCCCTCGGATCTGACGGTCTCTGCGCCGGTTCCGATCCCTTCATCGGATCCGAGTGGGAGTCGACTTTCAGAGCCCAGGGACAGCGGCTCCCCCTCGGCCTTCGATGCAGTGGAGAGGGCTCTGTCGAGAGCATCCAGACCCCCGGCCCTTGCCTCGGCTCCACCCTGCACTCCCTCTCTGCTGGGTCAAGCTTCCGTCACCCGGCCACAGGGACAGCCTGCTTCGATGTCCCAGGTTGTTCCATTGGAACAAGATATTGCTGGCGAGACTTCCTCAGACAGCCCCCCCGAGGAAGTGCCTTTCAAGCACAAGTGTAAGAGGAGGCACGTGGACTCCCCCGTGTCCTTAACAGAGGACACGGACTTGGATGAAGGGGAAGGCTCCCCAAGGTCACCCCTGGAGGATGTCTCCTTTGGAGACATCATGGAAATGTTTAGGATCAGAGGTGGGTGGTCTGCCCCCAAGGCTTCCTCTGATGAGTCCATGTTCCTGGAGGCATTCGAAGCAGGCCCGTCTACCTCTTGGGTGTCCCCTCCGGCCGACCCCCTGGTGGACCTTATTACCACCAGGGCGTGGAAGGAGCCGGACACTGTGGAGCCAGTCCCTAAACGCCCAGACAGGATACTGAGCCCCCCCGCAGACCGGTCCCACTGGAGCAAGGGTCCCCCCCATAGATGCCATGTTGACGGCGGCAGCCACGAAGAGGGAACTATCTCAGGAGAGCCCCTCGGTCCATCCACCAAGCAAGGAGTCCCGCTCGATAGATCGCCTTGGGAAGCAGGTTTTTAGTTCAGCGACCTCCTCGGTAAGGTCTCTGAACTATATGGCACATGTCATCAGGATGCAGTGGGATCTTATCAAAGAATATGCTGCTTCCCCCCCTGAGTCCATGTCGGCGGAGGACAAGCAGTTGTACTCCACTCGAATGGCCACTCTAAGGTCTATCTCCAATACCTCTATGCAGCTTTTTCCCCACGCTACTGAGGGAGCCGCTAGAGCTAGCGGAGCGGGCCTAGTCATGAGACGTCAGGCCTGGCTCCGGCATTGTGACTTCGCAGAGCCCTTTAAGGCGTCATTTGCGAACGTCCCTTTTGATGGTTCTGCCTTGTTTGGCAAGACCATTCGCGAAACACTGGTCCAGAGCGAGAAGGACAGGAAGACGTTGTCTGCCTTCGGAGTCCGCTTCTCTGCTCCCCAGAGGTACTTCTCGAAGAACCAAAACGGACAGAAGAAGATGTGGTTCTGGAAATCGCAACATTCCCAACCTGCTCCGGACAACCAGTCCTTCCGTGGCAGAGGAGGACAGGGAGGATGCCGCCCTAGGGGCAGAGGGGCCCCGAAGAACTTTGGGTCCAGAGAATCCTTCTCTGACCGGCCCACACAGCAGCCCTGAAGGCTTGCCCGACTGCTTTGCTCTGGAGGCAGTCGGGGGGCATTTCTCGAGGCATCTGGTGGCATGGGAGTCCATCACATCAGACCGCTGGGTGCTTCGTATCATATCCAGAGGCTACAAAATTCCAATGTATCATGTCCCCAAACTCAGGAGCCTCCCCGATGTTCCACCCGATCAGAGGGAGGCTGCAGCCGCAGAAATCCAGCGGCTGTTAGAAAAAAGAGCCATCCAACCTGTCCCCCAAGACCAGCTCGGATTAGGGTTCTACTCCAGGTTCTTTCTGGTGCCAAAAAAGACGGGGGACTTGAGACCAGTTCTAGATCTTTCCCTCTTGAACCTGTCGGTAACCAAGGAAAAATTCCGAATGGTCACTCTTCAATCCATTCTCCCCCTCTTACGGGAGAGTGATTGTATGTGCTGTATAGACCTCAAGGATGTGTACTACCATATTCTAATGGACAGATGATCCAGGAGGTTTCTCCACTTCTGGCTGGGAGACAGTCATTATCAGTTCAGGGTCCTTCCCTTTGGCCTCACCACAGCCCCCAGGGTGTTCCCCAAAGTTTTAGCAGTGATAGTGGCCCACCTGAGACTCCAGGGAATGCAGGTATTTCCGTACCTGGACGACTGGCTTCTAACCGCCCCAACAAGGCATCTACTCTGCTCAGCCAGAGATTACTTTCTCCACCTAGCCCCCCAGTTAGGCATCACAATCAATGCGGACAAGTCTTCCCTTGCTCCAACACAAGTAATAGAGTTTATAGGGGCCAGATTAGATACCAGGGATCTACGAGTCTTCCTGACTTCGGAACGACTACAGAATCTGAGATTGCATGTGCGGGCCATCCTACAATCGGAAGCTCCACCGGCGGAATTGGTCCTGAGGGCGCTGGGCTCCATGGCGGCTGCAATAACGCTTCTTCCATGTGCTCGCCTAAATATGAGGGTACTGCAGTGGACCCTCCAAGTGCAATGGTCCTTCCAATCACTTCCTCTCTGCCACCCTATCTCTATCAGCAAGGTTTGCAGGAGGGCCCTGTTATGGTGGCTCCAATCACCGGACCTCCATATAGGCCGGCCCTTCTGCACTCCTCCCCCTCTTGCCACGGTGACCACGGACGCCTCTCACCTCGGGTGGGGGGGCATTACACGGGCAGGACAGTCCAAGGCACGTGGAACGATACAGAGACCTCCTTGCATATGAACGTTTTGGAGATGAGAGCGGTGCTGTTGGCGTTGCAGGCACTTCAGAATCTCCTCCCTGTAGGAACGATTGCAATTCAGTCAGACAACATCTGTTGTTTGGTACATCAACAAACAGGGGGGAACCAGATCCTACCCCTTATGCCGAGAAGCGTTGAGAGTGTGGGAATGGGCGATTTCCACCAACCACTTTCTGATCGCAACACACATTCCGGGGCGAGCCAACATTCTGGCGGACAAACTCAGCCACACCATTCTTTCCCCTTACGAGTGGTCTCTCAACCCACTAGTAGCGAAGCAGATATTCGCAAAATGGGGGCAACCCTGCTGCGATCTCTTTGCCTCTCCCTTAAATACTAAATGTGACAGCTTCTTCACTCTGATTCCCCCAACAGGGGAAGCCCCGAGAGACGCTCTGGTGCATGCTTGGCCGCCCGGTCTACTCTATGCCTACCCTCCTTTACCCCTGATGCTAAAGCTCTTACAGAAAGCCTCGCGGTTGGGGAGCAGAATGATCCTCATTGCCCCATTCTGGCCTCGGCAAACTTGGTTCCCTTACCTGTGGTCTCATCTAGTGAATCCTCCTTGGATTCTGGATCCCACTCCGGATCTAATCTCCCATCCATCGGAATTACAGACCCCAAATCTGGTCAACCTGAAGCTGACAGCTTGGTTGCTCCAGTTCCACTCTTAGTCAGGACTCCCGGCATCTCTTCACCAGTCAAAGCCATCCTGGTGGCAGCACATAAGCCTTCCACCAGAAACATATACCGCAGTAAATGGAGACGCTTTTCCGTCTGGGCAGAACATCATAATCTGGATCCTTTCACTGCCCCTCTACCGTCCGTACTGGATTTTCTAACCAGACTCTTTCAGCAAGGAGCTAGTTGTTCGACAGTCAAGGTACAGTTGGCAGCCATCTCCCATTACCATGTGGGTCATTAGACAGGTCCTTTGATGTCAGCTAAATTGTGCAAAACTTTTCTCAAGGGCACCTTTCTACTCAGGCCCCCTGTCAAAGAAGCCGTACCCCCTTGGGATCTTTCTCTAGTCCTTCAAGCCTTGACCGCTTCTCCCTTTGAACCAGCCGCATCGGTTGATCTCAAATATTTGTCCTAGAAAACAGCATTCCTGGTAGCCATCACTTCAGCCAAGAGAGTTTCAGAACTCCAAGCCCTTTCCGTAAAGCCTCCTTACTTGGTCTTCCATCCGGACAGAGTGTACCTCAGGACCAATCCCTCCTTTCTTCCCAAGGTGGTATCAGAAATAAATATCAAACAGTCCATCAACTTACCGGTTTTCTTCCCTAAGTATCAAAATAAAGGAGAGTACAAGCTGCATTCATTAGATGTACACAGACAGCTGCATTTTTATATTCATAGGACAGCTGGTCACAGACAATCTGATCAGCTGTTTGTCTCCTTTGCTAAATTCAGTTTAGGTAAAGCCGTTTCAAAGGTCACCTTGTCACGCTGGGTTTCTCAATGTATTCTTCTGGCCTACCAAGCTTCCGGGAGGCCCGCACCTGAGGGAGTACATGCACATTCCACTCGCTCCATCTCTACTTCTGCTGCTTTTAAATCTAGAGTGCCATTGGACGATATTTGTTCAGCAGCTACTTGGGCCTCATCTCATACCTTTATTAACCACTACAAACTGGACGTAATTTCTAGAGAGAGAGCATCCTTTGGCTCCGCAGTGCTCCGGAACATCCTTCCATGATGGCCGCCCAAGATTCAGGTAGCTGGGGACTCTGTCCCACAGGTTGCTGACAAATGAAGTCCTTACTCCAGATTAAGAAGTTATGTACTCACCATAACGTTCCATCTGAGTAGGTGGCTTCATTTGTCTGCAACCATCCCCCCCCCCTTCCCCCTGGCCTTCAGAACTTGGTCCTGTTATATTGTTCTAGCTATTATGCTTGTTGGAACACCTTTTCAGGTATCCATAGAGGGGAAAACTTGATCTGAGGTCATAGGAGGTTGGCAGGGGATTATGGGTGAGGGGAGGAGCTAGGAGCTCGGATCCATAGCTATGCTACAAGTTGCCGGCTCGGATCTGATATCGGATCCAACACCCACAGGTTGCAGACAAATGAAGCCACCTACTCAGATGGAAAGTTATGGTGAGTACATAACTTCTTAATATACCACTGAGCTGCCTATACTCAGTGTTGTGCACCATGTCGCATTGTGCAAACACACTCAGACACACTTAAACACACTTTTAAATAAATAATTACATCTGGTTTCTATTTTTAGATGTCTGGCAGGTGTCTGCTATCTTACATGTGGGAGCAGCTTAGCATTGCTATGCTCTTTGGTGCGCAAACTTGCTTTTTAAAAAAAATAAATAAATAAAAATAAAACAAAAGGACATTGCAGGGAGTCTCTTACTCACTTACTCATCTGCACCACGGTTGGCACTACATCTCTCCCTACACTGATTTAATAACCGTGTTTCTCGGCTCTCCCTCGGCAACATGCCATCATTAATATGCATGGCACGCTGCCAAGGGGGAACAGTAAACACAGACATGGTAACATTCCATGTAGACACTACACGGTCCTACACAGATTTTATTAAATCCTGGGGTCAGTGTCTCAAAGTTTATTAAACACTTGGTATGCATGATACAGACAACTTGCAGTCACAATCAGCCTATGCAGTGGAAGACTGAAATGTTGATTGACTTCTTGTGTTTGTGTAATTTTTATGTGGAGCTCAACCAATTTGCTGTTATTCATAGATTATTGTGGATATAACTGCAATCTAAACATGTATAGTGATACAAGATATTGTAATTTTGCTACCCTGTCCTTTGCTATATCATTTCACATCACGTTCCCTGATGTTCTTTTTTCATTACCTTACACATTCACAACTGCAGGCAATATAGGAGTAGCAAACTCCTGTCACACATCAAGAAAGTGCAGGGAAGGATGACTGGCAGACAAAAGATGAGGAAGGAGTCCAAATGTGCATTCCCAGACTTGGAGAAAGAGTATGACAAAGCTGACTTGGGCAGTCCTGCAATGTAGTGAAGTGCCAAAAATGCTGATAGAATTAGTACAAGCTATGTACAAAGATCCAATGGCAGAAGTACTAACAGTATTTGGACCTGCAGAGGAGTTCCCCGTGGGGTTGGGTGTGCCTCAAGGCTCAGCTCTGACCTCAATCTTGTTTATACTGGTGATGGACTACATTAGCAAACTGGTTGGAGGGGACAGGTCAACAAAGCTGATGTACGCAGACAATGTGGTATTACAAGCAGACTGCAAACAAGAAGTTCAGCAAATGATTGGGTTATGAATACAAACCTGAAGTCACAGAGACTAAAACTGAGTACAGGCAAGACAGTTGTCATAGCAGCAAATGGAGAAATCAGATGAAGCAAGAAATTGAGACTGAAGGGAAGATGGCAGAACAGATAACAGTTTCAAGTTTCTAGGAGAGGTGTTTGAGGAGAAGGCAAGTCTGACTTGGGAGGTCAAAGCTAGAATCAGAGAGGGATGCAGCCAAATGGCACAGAGTGTGAGGGGATAGTCTGTGACAGAATAATGTCAAAGAAGCTGAAAAATAAGGTATCCAAACCCACATTTTGACCAACAATTCTTTGTGGTACAGAAACCTGGGCAGTGAAGGCTGAGCAGCTGAGGAAAGTAGAAGTGATGGAGATGAAATGACTTAGAGAATGATTGGATGCACACTGTGGAACACATGAATAAAATGACAACATTATAGAAGCCAAACTAGCTTCAATTGCAGAGAAGGTCAAAACAGACAGATTACAGTGTTTCAGACACATATTCAGGAAAACAGTCAGTTTGGTGACGAGGTTTTTGGAGAAAAGGGGAAGAAGAAATGAAGACATCTAGCAAAGAAAGGGATGGATTATGTGAGAGAAGACCCACAACACTTAGGCATGACTCTCAAAGAAGATAGGACACTGGTATTGAATCAAAAGAGGTTGAGATAGTTCACATGACACCCTGACCCCACGTAGAAAAATGTGTGAAGGGGGGTTAATGATGTGCATTATCACAGGTTTGTGGTGAAGACATTTAGAATGTAGGGAGCTACTGTGTCTGAGATAACAAAACAGGTTATGGAGATGCAAGTACTATTTTTGCTAATACTACATTCGAGGGATCACTGCCTTTCCTTGGCACCCCCTGACAGATATTTGCTTTGTTAGCTTCAGGCAAATGTGTTACCTTAAGACCCCACCCTTGCTAAACTAAACAACAGTATTGTAGCCCCATGAAGTTTGCACACAGTGAGCTGAATTTTAAGCTAATTCAGTTTGACCTCACCATTTAGTGTGTGTGTGTGTGTGTGTGTGTGTGTGTGTGTGTGTGTGTGTGTGTGTGTGTGTGTGTGTGTGTGTGTGTGTATGTTTATGCACACATGCCTGTGGGTACACATAACATATATGTGTACTGATTCATATGTTCATAGGAGATTACTAGACTAATGGCCCTAGATATTCTTCCCCTTTTTACAGTTCTCCATTATGACTTTATTTAACAGCAAATGATCCTTCATTCCATATGACTTTCTTTTATTACCCTTTTGTTCTATTGCCATGATTGAGTTTCCTTCTAAATTACCATAAACTCTTGGCATCAGTTCCAGTGTGTAGTTTATATGTCGTTGGAAGGAAATCTATTGGTCTATAGTTTTACGATAGCTTGAGGGTTCATGCTTAAGTAGATGTATTGTTTTTCCTGTTGTTAACCAGGCTGGTGTCTGTTCAGGGTGCTCATATAAATAGTTCTTTTTCATGGCTAAATCTTCATGTAAAGATGTTAATACTTTTAGCCAGAAGTTAGGTACTGCATCTGGGTGTGGGGATTTCCAATTAGGAGCTTTTGTTAACTTTGTTTCAGTCTCTCTGGCTGTTACTTCATCCCATTTCATATCCTGTACAGTCGAACTTCTTAGTTTTTTACTTCTTCTATCCATTTAGCATCTTTGTCATGTTCCCCAGAATCTTCATAGATATTTCTCCAAAATGTATCTATTTCTTCTTTTTTCGGTGGTGTTTTAATTCCTTTTACCTATTTCCCAATTCTCTATAAAACATTTTGGGTCATCAATAAATTGCTTATTTTGTACTTTTCCTTTAATTTTTATCTGCATATCTTCTTAGTTTTTCTGCCTATGCTGATATTTTTAGTTTATTATTTGTGATAGTGCACAATAGATCCTGATCTGTGAATTGCTTTTATCACATCTATCTTTCTGAGTATTTTTGTTGATCTATTCCCTCTTCTATACTCTTCTAACAGTGACACTTCTCATCTTAATTGCTTTACAGTTTTCTCTATTCAAAGCTTCCATGATGCCATTCGATTTCTACCCTTTCTTTCCTTTACTGCCCTGTTTTTTGTGGTAAGACTTTATCTGTTATTAATTTAGCTGCACAGTAATATATTCTATTTACTTCTGTTACATCGCATGAATCTCAATGGACAGTATAGTTTATAGATGTGATAAAAGCAATGTGCATTATTAGAACAGACAATGACCTATCATGCACTATTGCAAATAACAAACTAAAAATGTCAGCCCAGGCAGAAAAACTTAGAAGACGTGCCGATGAATATAAAGGAAAAATACAAAATAAGCAATGTATTGATGACCCCAAAAAGGTTTTATAGAGAATTGGGAAATAAGGTAAAATGAATTTAAAGACTGCCAAAAAAAGAAGAAATAGATACATTTTGGAGAAGTATCTATGAAGATCCTGTGGAACATAACAAAGATGCTAAATGGATAGAAGAAATAAAAGAAAGAATAAGAAGTTTAAAGGTACAGGATATGCAATGGGATGAAGTAACAGCCAGAGAGATTGAAACAAAGTTAAGAAAAGCATCTACTTGGAAAACCCCAGGCCCAGATGGTAGTACCTAATTTTTAGTTAAAAGCATTCATATCTTTGCACAAAGATTTAGCTGTGAGTAAGAACTATTTATATGTGCGTTCCGAACAGACACCAACCTGGCTAACAACAGGAAAAACAATGCTCCTATTTAAAAGTGAACCTGCAAGCTACCCTAAAAATTATAGACCAATAACTTCCCTTCTGACTACATGTAAACTGTACATGGGAATTGACACTGAGAGTTTATAGTCATATAAAAGAAAACTCAATTATGGCAGTAAAACAAAAGGGCAATAAAAGAAAGTCGTATGGAAAAAAATTATAATTTGTTGTTAAATAAAGTCATAGTGGAGAACTGTTAAAAGGGGAAGAACCTAAGTATGGCATGGATTGACTACAAAAAAGTATTTGATAGTATCCCACATTCATGGATAAAAGAGTGCTTAAAAATGTATAAGATACATCCTACACTGATCAACTTACATTACAGTGACCATGAAACAGTGGCAGACCACTTTGCAATTAAGCCATGATAAAGTACAAATTGTTATCACAGGGATAAAAATTCAAAGGGGGATATTCCAGGGTGACTCTTTGTCACCATTGTTATTCTGCTTTGCTCTTAACCCATTAAGCTGTCTACTTAACAGCTTAGGCCGTAGCTATAATTTGGCTCCTAGAAAACAAGAAAGTGTAAAGACTTCTCATCTTCTGTTTGCCGATAATTTAAAACTGTATAGCTCATCAGATGAGGAACTGAAAGTACAACTGCAAGTTGCCAAAACATTTTCAGATGATATAAGAATGTCATTTGGTCTTGAAAAATGTGCAAAAGCAGCCTTTAAAGCAGGAAAACTGCAGCATCAGGAAAACATCAGTTTGGGAGAAGAATGTGATATAAAAGAATTTGAGTAAGAATGAGTGTATGGATATTTGGGAATTGATAAAGGATCAACAATAAAACACAAACAAATGCGAATAAAACTTAGTAAGGAATATTTCAGAAGACTTAAATTAATCCTGAAAACAGAACTGACCTCTAGGAACAAAATCGAAGCTACAAACCAATTTGCTCTTCCTGTCCTAACTTGATTGATTGGCCCTAAAAACATGTTGGGCAGATTACATATTAAAACAAGAAGGATGCGTCATGTTCATCAAATGATCTATAAAAATCAGTGCATACCAAGATTATATATTCTCCGTTCTGAAGGAGGGATGGGCCTCCTTGAAATTGATTACTGCAGTCATGGGACTCCAGACATATATGCTGACCTCACAGGACCCAAACGTAGTGAAAGTTTTGAAACATGAGAATAAATCTAAGATTACTTCCCTGCTTATTCTAGCTGAAGCATATTGGCATCAAGCAGGAATGAAAATCAAACTAGAAGTAGATAAAAATCAGGCAGCAACTCTATGTGCTAAAACACAAAAGGAAGAATATAAGGTGAAGGACCAGATGAGAAGGCAAAAAATGTGAAAAATGCATAAATATAGTTGCATGTATAGAAAATTTCTATAAGAACCTCATGTTAATCAGGAACGAATGCATGAATGGTTAAGGAGTGGTGAATTCAAACCAAGATATGAAAGGTTAATATTGGCAACACAAGGCAATGGGCTACGTAGATGGTGATTTACAAAATCCATTGAATATGTGGGAGAAACAGACAAGTGTAGGTTTTGCAAAACAGAATTAGAAACAGTTGCACACCTCATTGCTGGTTGCAACATACAAATGGCAGAAGGACTGTATACTGAAAGGCATAATAATGTGACGAGACTGCTGCACTGGGGATTGTGCACACATTGGGGTACTGAAGTGGCTGAAAAACACTAGAAACATAAGCCACAAAGCATCATAGAAAATAATGAAATCTACATTACATGGGATCATCCATTACCAACAGTTCAAAAGATAGATGCTATAAAACTGGATATAGTGGTCCAAGAAAAGAAGACAAAAGTAGCATTGATCATTGAAATCGCCACACCCAGTGACTACAGTGTCCTGTGTACAGAGAGACACAAAATCATAAAATATCAGTATTTGCATGCAGAAATGAGAGCAATGTGGAAGAAAGGGGTCTACTTTAGTTGACCGAAACACCAGTTCACCGACACGCAGAAGACCGAGACCAAACGACCGAAAATGAAGGTGATCGACAAGGTGAAATCCCGACAGCCGAAAGATCGACATGGGCAACGTGTGAGTGTGACTCGGTAAGTGTGCAATAGTGAGGGATTTAGGGTTAGGGAGCGGACAGGTAAGTGTGCGATAGTGAGGGATTTAGGGTTAGGGTGTGTGAAAGGTGAGTGTGTGGTAGTGTTGGACTTAGGGTTCGGGTAAGGTAAGTGTGTGATAGTGACGGACTGTAATTTAGGGGCGGGTTAAGTGAGTTAGGGTTAGGGTGCAGTTAGTGTGCGATAGTGACGGGCTTTATGTTTTAGGGTGGGTTAAGTGAGTTAGGGTTAGGGTGCAGGTAGGGTAAGTGTGCGATAGTGACAGACTTTAGGTTTAGGGGTGGGTTAAGTGAGTTAGGGTTAGGGTGCGGGTAGGGTACGTGTGTGGTAGTGTAGGACCATAGGGTTAGGGTTTGGGTTAAGGTTAGTGGATATGTAATTGTGTGTAATGTGTAGTTTACGTTTTGTGTGTCAGTGTAATGGTGTTCGGTTTTGTGAGTTGTCGGTATTGTGTGTTTTCGGTTGTTTGGTCTCGGTGTTTTGCGTGTCGGCGAACTGGCGTTTCGGTCAACTAAAGTACACCCGGAAGAAAGATACCCAGATAGTTCCAATAGTAGTAGGAGCTATGGGTCTTATAAAAGAGTCTGCAATTCTGTTTAGATATGCTAACAATATATGTAAATCCATACGAACCACAGAAGGAGTCATTACTGGGCACACTGCATGTGATGCGAAGAGCACTTTTGGCTGACATCAAAGATTGAAACAATACTAATTTCATGGACTTTAATCATATTTAGACTTAGGAATGGGGTTCTTTCCTGTCATAGTATTAGAAACCCAAAAGATTGGAGAAATTAAAAAGACAGTCCTAATTATTGTGTTCAATTGTTTTATTAAACTTCTAACTCACTTGAAGGTATAGCTGATGTACAGCTAGCTTCAAAGGTAACCTGTAGCCTGCAGGCATTGTGGTGGAATAGATTGCTATTATCCTATACTTACATTATCATTAATCTGTATAAATCAACTTATACAGCTTGTCAGTCCTTTTTTTGTTGTTGGTAAATTGTCAGCATTGTAATCTGTCTGTGACATAAAGGAGGGGGATAGAATTCAACAATATGCATACAGAGATGGGTAAAAGACCACCACTGACAAGGATATTTTCCCCATATGCAGTAACAACATATGGATACAAAGGAAACAGTCTTGGACAGCTATAGATACTGATAGAATGAAAATATATCTGTAGTGTTACTTCAGACTAAACTGCAGTATCTGTCGTATGTTTATGGAAACCAGTGACTTCTGATGATTTCTGTAAGTTGTATGTTCACTGATTAGTTTACTGATACTTTCAGATCCTTAGTAATATAGTAGTAGTTGTTAGTGCAGTGCATGCAGTCTGGTAGAAACAACTTGAAGATGGTTCACTGCTTATTATGTTGGTATGTTGCCACAAGTGCATAACAGTTAATTTTAATATGCTGATTTTTTTCTACACTGTTTCTATATAACTTCCGTTATGTGTGTTGCATACCATATTATGACAGTAACATTTGTTATGATGTGTATCACCAACGGTGGTTGTATATGACAGGCATCTGACATTCTTGGAGTACACATGCTCATTCTTTTTGGATGTGCATGTAATTGTGGAACACCATTATTCTATGGCACACTGGGTATCCGTTACTTGCTATGATATCCACTGCCATGGGTTCAAATCCCACATGTGACTTATGCAACTTTTAATGGAGTGTACATGTGATGATTTTTTTTCATATTTATTCTGATTATCTATTCATAACAGTAAAACAAATGAAACTGATTGTTTAGCACAGCTTTATATTGTACATGAGAGGTGAGATAGTCAATTGACATATGCTTGTAACATCATATCAGTAGACCGGCCTCCATATAAAGTATAACATTTGCATATCACACTGCGGTGGTGGTGCTGCGGTAGCGTTGTCACCTCATAGTTAGACGTTGCCCGTTTGATTCTCAGTTAGAGCATCTTCTGTGTGGCGACATGCGTGAACGGGCGTTCCTTCGTTGAAGGTTGTGCGTTGGGCCCTGCAAGCCAGCACATAAAACTCTACTGCCAATCATTAGCAGACCGGAGTTCCGCTGTGGCGACCCCTAACCGGGAAAAGCCGAAAGACACAAACAAACAAACTGTCTTCCAGATGCCAAACAGAAGTAGGGAAGACAATTTCACGCACAGACATAATGAAATTATAATCAAGGTTCCTCCCCAGCATGATTGGAGTCTTCTTGGATGGACATGCAATACTGTCTGGAGGAATGAAGTGTGAACAGGCCTTCCAAATGCTTTGGGCAGTCATAACAGATCCAGTGAGACCTGTCAGTAATGTTACTCTGGCACGATTCTCAGTGCAGCCTACAGACTGCTGCTATGAGAGGGTGAAGAATGTCACTGGAGATGGACCACCCTTGCCTCCCCAGATGAGATAACAGTGTTTCTGACTTCAAATCATACCACCAGGACATATGTTGCCCTAATGCTTAATACTGACTGGTGTGGATTCTGATTACATTGTAGTTGTGGTCCTGTACTTACTGACTAGCCCCTCAGTTATTTCACCATGTTGGAAAGCAGCCCTCAAAACACTTTCCCTTCATATTGCAGCATCATGGACACTACCAGACCGTGTCACCATGATATTTGTAACAAGAGATCTGCTGAGCACACCACTTGACACTCCTTTCTTTTGATTTACAGTTCTGCATCAGGTACAGCAGGTGTTTTAAATGGAAAGTGGGTGCAATCAATTGCACCGAGGATGCAGGAGAAATTGGCTATAGCACAGAATTTTTGCATGGCAGTTCTTTAATCCATGACTGTTGCTGGGAAGTGGATGTAATTGTCCACCTTGGTGCACATTGCTACCAGGAAATGCATGCGAATTTTAGTGACAGCTGCCTGGGATACTCGTACGGCATCTCTCTTATGCTGCTGAAATGTTCCAGAGGGCAGTATACCTAGACTCAGACCAACTTTTGTTAGCAAGTGTAAAAGTAAAAAAAAACATAAAAAAGTGTGTGTGTACAAATGTGAAGAGTGGAAGCGATTGAGCAGTGGCAGCAGCAGTTAAGTGGTTTCATACCTCTTGACTTCTTAGCTCAAGATAGAAACTGCAAAGTTGCTTGAACAACACGATTTGTGTTAGCATTCATATTCTGATCCACAACTGTGTTTCGGGGTTGGGGGTGTTGGGGTAAGATTGCTTCAGCAATGGCAGCAGCAGCAGTAAAATGGTTTGCATATCTCTCAACCTCATAGCTAAAGGGATCATTGGGGGAAATGTTTCATTTGATGTTGGTGAAGTGGTTGGGCCAACATGGACAAAGTCATGAAGGTGCTTTTGGGAGAAATGTTTCATTTGGCATCAGTGAAGTGCTTTTGCATACATGGAGACACTACTGAAGGGATCAGTGGTGGGAATGTTCCATTTGTTGTCAGAGAAAAAGTATTGAAAAGATCATGGGGGTGAAAGTTTGATTTGGTGTTATTGAAGTACTTATGCAGATATTGCATTGGTTCCTATCACTTTTCAATGGTGCTTACACTCCCAACTTTTCTGCATGTTTGCTCACGTTGTCTGTGCGCGGAGAATAACTGTACAGGTGGTCAGTCTGTGTCGTCTCTTTAGTGTCTTGAGTTTTCTTACTATTTTTTTTTAATTTGTTCATTTACTTAATTGCTAATATGCTTTCTTTATGAACGGCAGTGACCGATCGTTTTAGCCAACCATTTAAAAAAAAAAGGTTGGGAGGGTGGCTTAATGGTTAAGGTGTTTGCCTTACAAACACAAGGTGCAGGGTTTGAGTCTCACAAGGGATAACTAGCTAGGCTTAAAATGGCTCACAAGGGCAGTTAGCCTAGTACTAATCTATGAACCTAATCTATGAACCTATTGTCAAACCACTGAAAGGGCCATGGAGAAGTGTTGCTTTTGGTGTCAGTAAAAGTGCTTGAACAGATATGGACATACTACTGAAATGATCGTTCGGGGAAATGTTTTATTTGGTGCCAGCGAATAATGGACCAACTACAGAAGGGTTCATGTCATGAAATGTTTCATTCTGTCATCACTTAAGTCATTGTGCGAACATTTTGGGGGGAAATATTTCATTTGGTGTCAATGATATGCATGTGCAGACACAGACAACTTACTGAAGGGACTCTTTGGGAAATGTAATTTTTGGTGTCAGTGAAATTCATGTACAAACATCTCCAAACTACATAAGGGATCATTGGGGAAATGTTTCATTTGGTGACATGAAGTGATTTTGCAGGCATGGACAAACTATGAAATGGATCGCTGGGGGAAATATTTCATTTGATGTTCATGAAGTGCTTGGGCTTACATGGACAAACTACTGAATGTGTATTTGGTAGAAGTGGTTCATTTGATCTTAGTAAAAGTGCTTGTCCCTGGATCACTGGGGGAAGTGTTCCATTTGATGACAGTTGACTGCTTATGGAGACATGTACAAACTACTCAAGGGATTATTGGTGGAAATATTTCATCTGTTGTCAGTGAAGTGCTTGTGCATGCAAGGACAAACTGCTAAATAGATCACTGGAGTAATTTTTTTCATTAGGCATCATTGAAGTGCTAAAGCTTGCTTTAGATCACTTATTGAGTATGCTATACCTGTGTCATAGGACTATGAATGAAAACAGTATTTTACGTAGCTTATTCTGGAAGAACAGAATCTTCATATTAGCTACTTACTAATTTATATCCAAAATAACACAGTCATGAAGTAATCAGCATTACCGCCTTGCATTACTTATGTCCCCAGTTCAGTTCTAAACAGCGACACTTTAGCTGAATCTGTAACATCTGCTTGTGAATTTTGATGCTGCATTTCCTCCCACATTCAATGACATAATGTGCAGTGAAATTACACTTCTTCATTTGCTCTTACTGTATTGTGTGTCCTTGCCAGGCAGTTCAATGGTTGAACCCTGTTCAGGATAAGCTCCAAATCTAATATGCCTCTGGAATGAGGCTAAGTGGGAAATTGAGGAAATAATCAGTGATTTATTACAGTGTGGCATGTCTGACCACCTCTCAGTACATGAAGCATCACTGTTGGCTTGCACTATACTTTTTTATCCACATGCAACATGAATTTTGAGAACTTTAGGGAAAAAAAGAAAACTTTCCCAAATGAAAATAAATATTTTTAGGTAAACTGTGCACCATGGTCGTTAAGGTACTGGTCAACATTTTTATCCTAGTCTCACACTGGATTCATTATCTAGGCTTCTTCTCCAATTCATAGGTAATAAGTGAGAAGTTAGGATAGGAAGAGATGAGATAACAATGGTGATGTATAACCAATCTACAGGAAAGTAACCAGGAATGGATGGTATTCCTGTGGAAGTTTGGAAGTTAGAAGGGGAAAAAGCTGATAAACATCTGGAAGGTTTTGTTTAACAGTATTTTAAGAGGAAGAGGAGTACCAACATCCTGGAAGAAATTGGTGGCAGCTGTAATACCTAAAGAGGGTAAAGATCCATAACATCCAGCTTCATTCAGGCCCATTTCAATACTAAACCATGATTATAAAGTGTTTATGTCTATAATGGCTAAAATAATGGAAAAAATGACCCGAAAATTGATAGATATAGATCAGTGTGGTTTTGTGGCAAACATTTAACAACATAACAGAACACTGATGATCCAGAGGGAAGCAGAATATAAGAAAATACCACTGTTGTTGGTTTTGATACAGAGAAAGCATTTGACAGAGTAGGCTGTGACTTTAAGAGCAGAGCAATGGAAGCATTTTCTTTCCCTGAAAAAAAATGATAAGGTTGATTAGGAGGATATATGAGGGATCGGAGGCGAAAACTAAAGTGGGCGGGGGAGGGGGAGGGGGTCCTCTCTGATAATCACTGCTTGAGCAGAGGAACCAGGCAGGTGTGTCCTCTCTCTCCTTTGCTATTTGCATTATATTTAGAACCATTGGCAATGAAAATAAGGGACTCTGAAATTCAAGGATATATTTGGTAAGGTAGTCAAGAAACAGTGAATTTTGATCAGGACAAAATGAAAGACAGTGATGCATAACAGAATGGTGATAAAGCTGCAGAGTAGCATCAGAAATGAACTACAGACATGCAATAGAAGGTATGAAAGCATCACTCATGGGAATCTCACTGTTTGAAACTACTGAAAGCAAGTAGAGTCAGTCAAGAGCATATACTGAAGAAAATATTACATTTAGCTTTCATTATTTTACTGTGGTGATATGAAAGAGAGGTGTGTGCTACAGCTCAAATAAAGTGGCAGGTGTGTCATTTTGCTGTCTAATCTCTCTGCCAGTACAGAAATTTGGATCACAGCCTGTAGGACTAAAATATCTGAAATTGTACAAACTAATGAAACAACAGGCTGCAGCTGTACTTGGAAATACATAACTCAGCATGAAAAAATAATAGGCCAAGTGAAAGTACAGAAAAAATACATACTACTTCTTTGGAGAACGGTACTACCAGACACATTCTAAAATACTTTCATTCTCATTTTGAATGAGAAAAAACTGTGCAGATTGTTAAAATACATATAGTCAAAGAAACTGACAAAGAACAAATCCAGTAGTTTAGCAAGATGCAATGTCTGTACTACAAAATGCATTCAATGTGGATTACAAAGTAGGCACTAAATAACATGAAATGCAAGAGTTTCACAGTGAACTGATTGAAGGAAGGACACTGAGGAAACACAGAGCTATAATATATAACATTAAGTATCCTGTTTTGATTTATTTATTTTATTTATTTGAAGTTTGTTTGCCAGGATAATCCATTGGACCGAATGAGCCCATTTTCAATGGAGTCCTGGGGAGAAAAGCTCCAAAGATACAATATCAAACAAATATCAAAAATACAAATAAGAATAAAGTAAATTATAATAGGTAGAACATAACATCTACTGTTTGATAAGTATCACAGTAGTACATATAAGCACAAGATAGTATTAAGAAAAACAGGAAAAGCAACAGAACTGCAATACAAGAATAACAAATAAGTTTACAATTTTTAATTTCTATATTCACTAGTAAATGTAAGGAGAGAAAGTATTAGTTAAAATTTTAGTTAGTAGGTGTGCACAGATAGTATTTACATAAGTGGTTAACTATAGTAGGAGTGTGCCTATGGAAGGGAAGGGATTATAGATAAAGGAGTGTGTAGTAGCTGGAGGAATTTATGCAGGGTGGGTACAGGAGCATTCCCAGAGAGAAGATAGGTGTGAATGGAGGAGAGATTTAAAGATAGGAAGGCTGCTGTTAGTACGAATATGTGATGGGAGGCAGTTCCAGAGGCGGGCCAGGGCAAAGGAAAGTAAGAGTTTACCTGCTGGACGGTTAGGTTTATGGAGTTCAAGTAGGTTCTGAGTGTTGGTTCTAAGGGGTCTATTAGGATGGTGCATGGTGAAGGCTGAGGAGAGAGAGGGGCAGAGTGAGGGCTTAAAGATGAGCTTATGAGCTTGTTAGTTGAGTGTAGGAAAGATAGTTTGGGAGCTCTAGCCAATTCAGTTTGTGGAGGGCAGTACAGTGGTGAGAGGAGGATCTATGGCCAGAGGCGAATTTAGCGATTTTGTTGTAGCAGGAAAAAAGTTTAGTTTTGGTAGAGGATTTAAGGTTGGTTAGTAGTGGGGCACCATATAGTAGAGAGGGGATGAGGTATGTGGTAGATAGGAGGAATCTGGTAGAAGGGGAGAGGAAGCGTATGTGCCGGTAGAACATACCAAGTTTCTGATGTGTTTTTTTAATGTTTGTTTGTATGTGGGAATCAAATGTGAGCTGATTATCAATGAGAGCTCCTAGCAGTTTGACATTGGAGACAATTTCTAGGGATGTATTATTTTGACTGGTTATGAGGAAAGAGTTTTTGTCAATAGTTATGCTTTTTGATGGGGTGAATAGTATCAGTTTGGTTTTAGATGGATTGAGAGCAAGATGATTATCATGCATCCATTTTTCAGTGGTTGTGAAGGCATCCTGAGTTATTTTTTTGAGGGAGGGAATAGAGTTTGCAGCACAGATAATGGTAGAGTCATCAGCGTATTGGACTATTTTAACATTTGGGATATTGTGGTGGAAGTCATTAATGAAGATATTGAATAATAATGGACCTAATATGGAGCCTTGAGGTACGCCAGTGACAGTGTTGAGTTAAGAGGAGGTGGATTTCTTCCATTTAACAGATTGCTGCCGATTGGAGAGGTAACTAGAAAACCAACTGATGCAAGAGGGGGAAAGATGTAGGTTAGAGAGTTTGTTGAGTAACAGGGAGTGGGAGATGGTGTCGAAGGCCTTAGAAAGGTCTAGGAGGAGAGTAGAGACAATATAGTTGGAGTCTCTGGCTTTATTTACAGCTTCAAGGAAGGAGAGAAGAGCAGTAGTAGTGCTATGACCGGGTCGAAATCCATGTTGTGTTGGAGTTAATAGGTGATTATTGGTGAGGTAAGGTAGCAGTTGTAGGTGTATGCATTTTTCTAGTAGTTTAGAGATGGGGGATAAGATGGCAATTGGTCTGAAGTTGGAAATGGCGTTGTTGTTGCCTCCTTTGTGGAGGGGAATGATGTAAGCTTTTTTCCAGATTTGGGGTACATAACTTTCTTGGATGGACCGATTTAAAAGTATGCAAATTGGGTAGGCAATGGCTTCAGTAGCTGTCTTTAGGAAGAAGGAAGAGATGTTGTCGGGAGCGTTAGAGCACGGTTTTAATTTAAGAAGCAATTTTTTTAAAGTACATATGGGTATGGGTTTGGGGGAGAAGAGAGGGTGGTCAGAGGACGAGCAGTCAAGATTGGAAGTGGAAGTAGGAGTTGTAGCTGGAGGAGTCGAGTTATTAGAAAATGAGGATGTTAATTTAGATATGGAATCAATAAAGAAGCTGTTAAATTGGAAGGCGAGATTGGTATCACTAATATTTTCATCTGGTTGTGGGTTTTCCTTTTTGCCAGGGTTGAAGAGGGAGGAGATACTATTCCAGAACTTTTTTGGGTTAGTCTTATGATTATTTTGGAGGGTAATATAGTAGGATCTGCGGTCAGAATTGATAAGTTTTTTGACTCTGTTGCAGAGTGTTTTGTATTCATTTAGGGAGGCTGGGTTTTTGTCTTTATAGTAGCTTTTCAAGGCTTTATTGCAAAGGCGCATGGTAGCTAAGGTGTCTTTTTTTAACCATGGGAGAGTTTTGCTCTTAATTCTTTTTATTCTAAGTGGAGCTAAGGAGTCGAGGAGGTTTAGAAATGATATATTAAAATAGGTGACAGCTTCATCTAGGGGTAATGTATATAGGGGACTCCAATTGAATTGTTTCAATAATTCAGAGAAGGTGTTTTGGTTGAAGTTCTTTAAGGAGCGCACAGAGATGGTGGTATGAGAAAGCTTGTTTTATTTTGTTTATTTTGTTCTTTATTTCTTTGTTATTTATAGCACTTTGTGTACTGTGTATTTTTCTAGCTAGTTTCACTGTGTGTGAGGTATTAACTGGAAATTGTCCACTTTTATTAAGCATCTGTTGGGTTGTTTGTTTCTGAGAACTGGTTACAGTAAACTCTTTTTTTCTAGAGGCTCCTTTAGCTGTTTAAAACTTTCATTTAAAGGCTCACTGCTGCTTTTCAGCTGTGAAACATTTCTGCAGTTTGTTTCCCCACCCTCCCTCCTGGTATAGTGTTTTTATAGTTGGTGGCTTTGCAGTTGCCCACCCCTAGTGTAAATTTGATCTGGGACCCTCCTCCCAGCCTAGTGTCATTACCTCATTCTACCCAGTACAGGGAAAACATTTGAGAAGGCCAATCAGCTTAGCTTCGGCTACTCCTTTCTCTCTTTCCACTAAAAAAAAAAAAAAAATATCTGCTTTTACTGTATTTGTGTTTTTTCCTACTTTATTTTGCTTTTGCGTCATCTTAAAAGTACTCAGTTGTATTTATTACTGCTTGGTGTAACTTATTCTAAGCCTTTTAGTTTAAGCACTTGGGCTTCAGACCAGTTGTTTTACATTAGGAAGGTTTGTGGTCTGCACTGTAGTGGCAGAACAGGTAGCTTACATCCTTCTAAGTTGGGAACTGCTGATTGAGGGCTCAGTGTCTGTTATTCTAAAAGTGTATTAGTTCTGATTTAAGCACCTGGGCTTCAGGCCAGTTATTTTACATTAAGAAGGTTCATGGTCTGCACTCTTGTGGGAGAAGAGGCTGGACTCTGCCCTTCTGAGCTGGGGATTTCTGGTTAAAGGCTTATAGTGCCTGCATATTTGAACTATTTCTTACTGTAATTGGTACACCTTGTTTGCTGTAGCATAGACTAGATCCAGGTCTGCTGAATCTAGTTTTGTTTGTATGCTTGTTATTTCCCTGAAAAGCTAATTCCACCTAAAAGCGCTTTTCAGCTTCTTGGATCCTAGTGATATCTGCATTGCTTACTGTACTTATTTCCTTGTTTCACTTGAAAGAAAGTTACTGTTTGTCATTTTTGCATTTAAGTTACCTGGCACTTGCTCACTAAAGCAATTATATAAGTCAGCACTAAAAAATTAAAAGCACTACACCCTCACAAACTCCCCCTGGAGTACCTTGCTCCCCATTGGCCATTTTTTTCAATTATAAAGAAATTCCCAATACTATTCTAGCATGTCCAAAGGTCAGTTGTCAATCTCCTCTCCAGTCCAGCTGGTGAATCTGGGAATCTTGAGGCAATGTTACAACTGCCTCATGTACACAGACAACCCTCTCCTCCTTCCAACAAATTCCAACACATGTGAGAGATGCAACCATATAGCCAAACTGGAGGCTAAGCTCTCTCGACACAGTACTGGCATAACCAGTCAGGAGGAGAAGGAAACCACACTCACTAAAATTCCAGTATCACATAGACCTACCACGACAGCAAACCAAACACATAAACACACAAAAACATACTTGGAGGCTCTAAATAAAAATCTGCCTAAGCAGCAGAGACCTCCAAAGCAGACACCCAAGCAACCGCTACCCCAAAACAAAACACGTGCAACACATAGCTCACAAAGCCAGTGTGCCGAACAGTCACAGCCCTTAAGGCTAAACAACACACCTGATACACTTGTAATAGGTGACTCTATCATCAGGCACACTGACCTCCCACTCACCAGGCTGAACAAGGAGAAGGTCACGGTGAGCTGCCTGTCGGGTGCTAGGATCCACCACATAACACAAGCACTCAGGTCACTCCAAGGCAAGTACAAATATGACTCAGTCATTGTCCATGCTGGTGTGAATGACCTGAGACGTACCTCCCTGGACTACATGAAAAGAGACATAGAGGAGCTCTCTGAGCATGTAGCCCAGGCCGGTATGACCCTGACCTTGAGTAGCATCTTACCCTCACCAAGAATGATGCCACAGTATGAAGACAAGATTATCAATTTCAACAATTGGCTTAAGTATTGGTGTCATTCAAAGGGGATCTAATGCCTGTCAGCCTGGGATGACATGCTCGACAAGTCACGATGCTTCACTAGGGATGGCTTGCACCTGTCACCCCTGGGCTTTCGGATATTGGCAAAGGCTCTTGCTACCCCCATAGTGCCTTTTTTAGGCAAGGCTCAAAAGACAAACCCACCTCCACAGGTATCACAAGGGATAAGAAACTAAGAGTAATGCTACTCAATGCCAGAAGTCTAAACCTCAAGATGCACGCACTTGAAACTCTCCTTAGCATGGAGAACATCGATATCTGTGCAGTAACAGAAATCTGGTTCAAGGCTCTCGAGAGCACCCCAGCACTACCAGGTTATACCTCATACCATGCTTTTCGCCCCAAAACTTGGACCGAACCACAAAGGAGGGGAGTATCAATATTAGTCAAAGATACCCACACCTCCAGGTTGGTGGCACAGCACGAAGCATCAGAGACTATCCATGTGCAACTAACAGTGGGTAAAACTGCCTTCCAGTTTATAGCCTGCTACAGACCACCCTCCCAAACCCAGGAACCCCACTCGGCCTTCCTGAGAACACTGGAAAATATGAAGGTCTCTCCAAACACCATTATATTGGGTGACTTCAACTACCCAACCATAGACTGGGAGCATTACTCTAGCTCCAACACCCTAGCCCAAAGGTTCCTAGAATTTATAAACTCAAATGCTATGGAACAACTTGTTACCACTCCCACAAGAGGGGAAAACATACTGGACCTAATCATCACCAACATGGGGACTCTATGCTCCAGACCAGAAGTGTATCCCTCACTGGTAAGATCAGACTATAAACTAATCTCACTGGATATTCACATCCCGACCCCACCCCATGCCCAGAAAACCACAGTGAAAAACATCTCTAAAGCAAATTTCACACTCCTCAAAACCGAGGTGGAATCCTTCAAAGCCCCCGGGCCTGTGGATACGCCCAGACCGGAAAATCCTTTATAAACGCATTCTATGAACACCTTCAGGAATGAATGGATCATGCAATCCCAAACAAAACCAAGACCCAATCCTCCAAAGGCAGACGTCCTGTCTGGTGGACCCCAGCCATAAACAAACTATACAATAGAAGGAGGAAGCTACTACACGATAGAGCAAAATCCCAAAAAGGGAAGGCATCTCTGATCAGTATTAGCAAAAAACTACGGGCACTCATAAAATCGTCTAAGGCCAGCTTCGAGAGAAAAATTGCACAGGACACTAAGGATAATCACAAGGCTTTCTTTAGTTATGTTAGGAACCTGGGTGGGAATTCACAGATATGCTCAGAATTAGTCCAAAATGACAAAAAATACACTGAACCCACAGACATTGCCAACATCCTAGCTGACAGGTTCAGCGCAAACTCCCTCCCTCCCCACCCAAAGGACTAATATCTATCCCAGCAGAGTGCTGCCCCCCTGACATCTCAGATGCTCAGGTAAGAGCTGCCCTCTCCAAAGCAAAAAACACAGCATCAATGGGACCAGACGGTGTCCCGGGCTGCGTCCTACATGAACTCCAAGAAGAGCTAAACCCAAACCTAAAACTACTGTTCAATCTCAGCCTTACTACAGGATATGTACCCAAAGAGTGGCGTACAGCAACAGTGGTCCCTCTCCACAAAGGTGGTGCCTCAATGGATCCTGGAAACTATCGCCCCATAAGTCTCACTAGCTTGGTCTGCAAAGCTATAGAAAGGATCATCATGGACCTTATAAATAAAGATATTGGGGACCTACAGACACTGGATCCTACCCAGTTCGGCTTTGTTAAGGGCAGATCCTGCCTCTTAAACCTGGTTGATTTCTTTGAAACAGTCACCAAGGCCATTGACGAGGGGAAGGTGGTCCACACAGTCTACCTGGACCTCGCAAAAGCCTTCGATACAATACCCCACTTGGGCATTATAGATGAGCTCACCAGCTTAAATATAAACCCCTATGTCTCTAGATGGGTTGCAAACTGGCTCAAGGACAGAACCCACATGGTTAGAATAGCTGGAGCCATGTCAGACTCCAAACCAGTTACAAGTGGCGTCCCACAAGGCTCAGTCCTGGGACCTCTCTTGTTCGGTATATATTTCTCGGAGGTACAGGCCAACATGGAAGGACTGTGGCTGACCAAGTTTGCAGATGACTGCAAACTGGGCGCCATAATAGACTCTCCAGCCGACACAAGCATCCTCCAAAAGGGCCTCATAGAAACAGACAACTGGTGCCAGAGCCATAGCCTCAAGCTAAACGCCAAAGAGTGTATAGTCATCCCCTTTGGCAAAAACAAAGTGCCCACAAATTACCACATAGCTGGTAATCCATTAAGTACAGAAGAAGTAATTAGGGACCTGGGGACCCAAGTTGATAGCAATCTCTCATTTGACAACCACGTGGCCAAAGTGGTTAGAAAAACATTTTATATAGCCCACCTAATCATGAAGGGATTCACATTTAGATCAGGGGAGGTCATCGTGCCTCTTTACTCATCCCTCATCAGGCCCATAATTGAGTACAATGCCCCTTTTGGGATGTACCTTAGCAGACACCTGCAGCAACTGGAAAGACCCCAAAAGTACCTCACCAAGAGGATAAAGGGGCTCAAACAGATGCTGTATGCTGCCCGGTTAAAGAAACTCCAGCTCTACTTAGTGGCATACTGCCTGCTCAGAGGCGATCTGTGCCTGACGTATAAAGCCATGTCCAACCCGGAATTAATGGACATGCTGCACCTCAGAAAATCCAAATCCCATTGAGCTATGCGCTCGAAGGACTTGAACCTCAGCACTGAAATAAATAGGACATGCTGGAGGGACAGATTCATAACCCAGAGGCTCCCTTCACTCTGGAATAAAATCCCAGTCCAGGTTAGGCAGAGTCCTTCATTGACTCTCTTCAAGAGGAATCTTGATGAGTGGATGGGAGATCGTAGGTTTACCCCGGGTATCACTTCTGTGTCACTGTTAGACAGAGGCACAGTATACTAACCTCGAAAAAGGGCATAGCAAAATTAATTTAAAATGGGTGGCGAAAGCCATACACACTCTGGCTAGGCTTATAAATGTCCTAGGGCAGATAGCCTAGTATGAACCTATGAACCTATGAAGAAATAGAGAACTCCATGTACTAATGTTTGTGAGTTGAATCACACATGCTTTACAGAAGTAGCAGCATGTAATAAAAAACATGAAGTTATCTTGTTTGGCAAAGACAAAAGCTACTGGCTAAGCTAATTAACATCTCAAAAAAGACTGAATAACTCTGTTTACTAATCCTTTCTACAGAAACTAGAAGGCAGGTCATTAAAAACATTTAGAAGATGCCTTTCTTTGAAAACAAGCCACAAGCTAAAATAATGAATGGCTCAGCCTAAATGGTGTTGTGCGTAGATCAGGAAAAAAAGGACTATGATTAAAAGGCTGAAACTTCCTGTAGGTAACTCCCCATACCTTATACAGACAAGTCTCGAGCATGCTCAGAATTACACACTGCTCAAGGTAAACATTGCAGAATGTAAACAAAGAAACACTGGGATTGTCCATTTAAAAATATCTAACTAGGGCTTGCTTTGATGTAGTTTTTTTTTTTTTAACAAGAAACATCTTTATTAAATTATCATGTATGAGGCAGTCTGTTCCATGCATCAGCTGCTTTCTCAGAGAACTAATTAGTACATTTCTCATTCCTTTAAAGTCTTCTATATAGGTTGTCTGATGATTGTCAACTACTTTTTTGATAAAAGAAACAAAGTCACTTATACACAAACAAATTTAAAAATATTAATATACAATAACTAGTAGATAAATATATATACATATATATAAAACAAGAACATAACCATAGATTCTCAAAAAAAATTGTTATATATATTTTACTACTAAGGTATTTTTAACATATTGCTGAATTGCCCCTTTAAATATGGATTTTGAGGTGTGTTGATATAATTAATCCTCTATGTTGATAGGATGGCTGTGTCATGTGAATATTTTTAAATTTGTATTTATTGATGATTGAGTTTAATGGTTTTTAAACACTGATGAAGGACTTTTATGTCTGAAAGCTTTGTTGTTTTATGAAAAAACTCTTGCGCTTGTGGATAAGTGACTTTGTTTCTTTTGCCTTGGACTACTTTTTGTCACTTACCGCTTAACCCGCTTACTTGCCTTTGACTTTTATCTACTTTTTGATAACCCCAAACATTCCCAGAGATAGTTGTCTCTAAATGCCCTATATACCTGAATAATATCTCCTCTTAAATATCTATAACAGACACTGTACAATTTCAGATATTTTAGTCTTTCATAATAACGTAAATTTTCAAATCCATGGATGCCCTTGGTATATTTCCACTGTTCTCTTTCCAGTTTACTCATGCTAAAGTTCCCATATTATTATTATTCCATACTCAAGTTTGGGTCTAATGTAATTAACAAACAATGACTTCAACATTTCTGATTTCCTGGACTTAATAAATCTTTTTATACAACATGTAGTTCTATAACTATCATTAACAAATTGGTTGATATGATTAGAAAAACTCAAAGCTGGATCTACCCATATACCCAGGTCCTTAAACAAATCTACAGTTTCAATCACTGCATGCTGTTGTAATGTCCCTGCACTGGCCCAGTAATTAATAGATTAGACAGAACCAAGATGCTCTCCTCCAAAAAAAGGAAGTCAATCTGGTGGTCCCCTGCCATAAACAAACTTTACAACAAAAGGAAAAAACTGGTGCGGAAAAGAGGAAAACCCCAGGATGCAAAAACCTCCCTTACCAGCCTCAGTAAGAAGCTGAGATCCCTCATAAAATCCTCCAAAGCTAGTTACGAAAATAAAATTGCCAAATATTCCAAAGACAACCTCAAGACATTCTATAACTATGTCAAGAATCTAAATGGCAATGCTCAGATCTGCTCTGAGCTACAACAGAATGGCATTAAATATACTGATCCCAAGGATAGTGCCAATATCCTGGCAGATCGATTCAGTGCCAACTTCACTCCCCTCTCACCCCCTAAATGGCCCATCTCAATACCGGAAGATTGCCAAATTCCGGCAATAATGGCCACACAGGTAAAAAACGCACTCTCTAAAGCTAAGAATACAGCATCCATGGGAACAGATGACATCCCGGGCTGTGTACTACATGAACTACAAAATGAACTGACACCTCATCTAAGTGTCATGTTTAATTATACCCTCACCTCAGGCTTTGTGCCCACTGAGTGGTGCACAACTACAGTTATCCCACTCCACAAGGGAGGATCCACCTTGGATCCTGGGAACTATCGTCCCATCAGTCTGACGAGCCTGATCTGCAAGGCCATGGAACGTATTATCATGGAACTTATAAACAAAGACATTGGCAACCTTCAAACACTGGACCCAACCCAGTTTGGGTTTGTGAAGGGCCGATCTTGTCTCCTGAACCTGATTGACTTCTTCGAACCAGTCTTCAGAGCCATGGATGAGGGTAAACCAGTCCACACAACCTATCTGGACCTTGCCAAGGCCTTTGACACCATCCCCACCTCTAGAATCATAGATAAACTTACTAAGCTGGGCATTAATCCCTATGTCACTCGATGGGTTGCCAACTGGCTTACTGACAGAACCCACACTGTAAAAGTAGCTGACTCCAAATCCAGTTCCAGACAAGTGACAAATGGAGTACCTCAGGGTTCAGTCCTGGGACCTCTCTTGTTTGGCATCTACTTCTTGAAGTACAGGCCAACAATAAGGGACTCTCGCTAACAAAGTTCGCAGATGACTGCAAACTGGGAGCCATTATTGAATCCCCAAATGATGTGGATACTCTACAAAAGGGCCTTTCCAGAAACAGATGCTTGGTGCCAGAGCCATGGGCTCAAGCTCAATGCCAAGAAATGTATAGTTATCCCCTTTGGGAAAAAACATGTACCCGTGAATTACCACATAGGTGGCAATACACTAAACACCAAAAGTGTAATAAGGGACTTAGGGACACAGGTAGACAGTGGTCTCACCTTCAATAACCACATTGCCACAACAGTCAGGAAATCCTTCTGTGTGGCACACCTCATCACTAAGGGCTTTTCATCCAGAAAAAAGGAGGTCATTGTCCCACTGTACTCATCCCTCATTAGACCCATTATAAAATACAATGCCCCATTTGGTATGTACCTTTCAAGACATCTGCAACAACTGGAAAGGCCACAGAAATACCTCACTAAAAGAATCACAGGCCTAAAACAGATGCCCTATGCTGACTGCCTTAAAAAACTCCAGCTATACTCTGTCGCATATCATCTACTCCAAGGGGATCTCTGCTTAACATACAAGGCCATGTCAAACCCAGAACTGTTGGACATGCTACACTTAAAGAAATCCCAATCCCTCAGAGCCACACGCTCCAGGGATCTAAACCTTGTCATCACAATAAACAAAACATGCTGGAGGGATAGGTTCCTGACCCAGAGAACCCCAGACTCTGGAATAGATTGTCCATACATGTCAAGCAGAGCACCTCTTTGGCCCTCTTCAAAAGGAACCTTGATGATTGGATGGGAGAAAGGAAATTCACCCCAGGGATCACGTCAGTTGCCCTGCTAGACAGGGGTCCAGAGAAGTAAATAGTGTGGGAAGAAATAGCCAGGGAATTGTTATGGCTAGGCTTGTATAGGCCCTAGGGCCGATAGCCTAGTACTAACCTATGAACCAATGAGCCTCAGCCCTCACCACTGGCAACAGCGAGGGACATACACAATGGGAGGATGACAAGTACACACACAGTTAATTGCAATTTCCCTTAAGAGCACACAGAGATCACAGTCAGTCTGGGGCTGGTTTCTCCCTCTTTCTCCAGATCCCCAATAAGACTTCCCACTGGCACAGCTATAGGGTTGAGATGTCAGCTGAGTGGCCAAGCTAAGACCTCCAGCACCCTCTGTGTCCATCCAGTGCTTTGAGTCCCTGCCCAAGTAGCTGACACATGCACACCTTGAGATTTGATTGATGCACACACACACACACACACACACACACACACACACACACACACACACACACACACACACACACACACACACACACACACACACACACACACACACACACACCTGGGAAAGGCTGGCACAGGTTTATAGCTATGCCCTGTTTTGCCCAGACAATAAGTTAGTTCCAGCTGTCACCAGCCACCCTTATCAGCTACTATAAGATCCTTACAAAGGGTGTCCAATCCTATTGTGTAATGTTACTATTAATCCAAATGATAGTTTTGACCACGTGCCAGGCTATTAGGAGTGGCCTGTACAGTGTCACCAACTACATATGCCAGTACTCCAAGAGCTTAAATATGTCTTCCAAATATCAGCCACAAAGATACGTTTAAATATATTAAATAAATAAGTGTAGATGATGATGATGAGTGAATGTTCTTGCTAGGTCCCAAGACAAAATACAAAAATGCCCAGTCTCTCTCTGAGAGTGTTCTTACATTAATATCACATTTTACTGCTGGGTTAGCTTGGATGACATCACTTTTTCTCACCTGACTTCAGTTCCCAGGCTAAAGAGAAACTAACAGAATTTAACATCTGTGTGTTAAAAATGCATCTCTCTCTCAGATCTCTGCAGCTCTTGGAAGTCGTAAAACAAAACGCTTTTACATTTGAAAT
This sequence comes from Protopterus annectens, assembly GCF_019279795.1. Lineage (NCBI taxonomy): Eukaryota > Metazoa > Chordata > Ceratodontiformes > Protopteridae > Protopterus > Protopterus annectens. Next base: position 1,168,651,983 of record NC_056729.1, on the reverse strand, counting down.
CTAGTAATTACTTCTCTTCCAAGACAACACAAAAACTTCTATCTGTAGACATTCTGTCTGCTACTGGACTGAAACTGAGAGATACCATCTTTTGTTTATGGCCACCTATAAAGCAACTTAACCTCAACTATTCTTAAGTTTTGCAGGTTAATCTTCTATGTTCCAGCAGGGTACACAGTAAGCTTAGTACTTACAAAACCTGTTCAACACATACGTCTGTATCAGCAGTTTAATATACAGACAACACACAGTTGCAATACATTTGTAAGACAAGCATATGAATTATGTAGATATTCACAAATGATATAGAATCATTTACAAAATTCCAGCTAGCTGGGCTGGCAGTATTTCCTTTGTGTCACAGCTGTATTAAATATTCACCTTTCAGTTTGTATCTCCCAAATCCCATATGCCTAATTTTTGATGCATTTATCAGCATATTATTCTCCTGTGCCCAAACGGTCAGTTTAGTCAAAATTCTTTTGTAGTCATGCCCTATTTGTAACATGTAATCAGTTTACTCAATTTCATGTCATCTGCATACATACTGTAGAACACCTCAGATGAAAATGATAGGTCTGAAAGATACAATCTAAACAAGTAAGGGCCTAGGACAGAGCCCCGTGGGGCACTCTGACTGTAACCAAGAATTTCATCTGTCTAATTGCTGTATGATACTTTCCATGTCTGCTTTGTAAGCCATGCAGCTATCCATCTTATCAAGAGTGAATCAATTCCTAGGTGTTGTAATTTATTCATCAGTGTTTTGCATATTACCCTGTCAAATGCTGAAGTTAAATCTATATTAATTACATCAAAGCACAATTTTTCATTCATAGCTCTTATTATATTGTTATAGAACATCATGGCAATAGATCTATTTTCAACACACCGATGCTGATATATAGTTCGAAGTCCCAACCTATCCAGTTCTGACAATAACTTATTCAATATCACCTTCTCCATTATTTTTCCACAACATTAAAGTAAACTTAAGGATCTATATGACTCTGGGTTTGTCCTATTCCCTTTTCCATTAAAGATAGGCTTAATAATCGCATGTTTCAATCTTGAGGAATCTCCCAACATTTATATAACTTAGTAAATAATAGATAGAATGGTACTGTAAGTTCTTGCTGAAGTGTTCTCATGTCATTATTACTTATTCCATCTATTCCCAGTGCTTTGTTTGGATCCCGTTTGCATAGTTCTTTTTCAATATAATCTATTTTGATTCCAGTATCTGAGGTTACCTAGATATCAGTAGAAGAACTTATCACCCCTTTTATGGAGTCAAACTGTTTTACATATGTCTTTGTAAATATTTCTATAATCTTGTGTCTGAGAGTAAATTTTAGCATATACACACAGTTTACAGTTTGTACGTCTTTACTCCTTAAACATTGCATGTATCTATAAAATGGTTTACTATTATGCTTAATATCTTTATATACATTTTCTTCAAAATTTTCTTGATCTGCTGTACTTGTTTATTTGTTTGTTTGTCCAGCTTGTTTATTTCAGTTTTCAAAGTTGTAGTTCAACCTGTTTTCCATATCTTATATTTATGTCCAGCAGGAAAATTATTGTCTGTGGGACCTGGGTATTCAAGCTCCTACGCAAAGGAAGAAAAATGTCCACGAAAAAAATACCCTAGGGAAGCCAAGAACAAATGGATGACCAGGTAGGCTGCCTTAATTAAGGTACGGTGGGATGTCGGTGAAGAAGCTGGGCTACCGGTAAAGCCTTGAGAAAGGCTGTGCATACCTGAGCGCTTGTGGTTGAAGGCTGAGTAAAGCCTTTAGAAAGGCTTCGTATACAGGTCATAGTTCCGGCTGGTCAGGTCACCTGGTGAGAGGAGCCGCTAGTGTGGCAGCTAGAAATCAAAGATGAAACACACAGAAAAACAGGCAAAACAACGTAAATGTGGCTCGGCTAAGGAGCTTTGCTCGCAGTGGTGGCAAAAAATCAACATAGTCGAAGTTCAGATTCTAGAAGGTCGTACTTTATTGAAGTAAAAAGTACCAGAAGTACAATCACCATCGAAGCGTAGTTCCTTAATGGAAAGAGTGATCCTGAGGATTTCCTTTTACAAGAGTATATTTATGGAAATATATCCCCCCTGACACTGTATGCCTAGATTCTGATGTTAATTTTTTTTTTTTTGCACTTTTTTTTCTTTCAAAATTTTCCACATTCCTCCTGCAGTTTTTCAACTGAATGCATCACTCCAATTAGTTTTACATAGTGACTGTAAAACTAATCTGTAATTAATTTTCTGTGCATTGATTTAGATTTCAGTTTGGCAGAATTGTATAGCAACAAATTAACCTTTATAACCCCTTGATCACTGCACATCAACAGTGATAAAACTTGACATGAAGTAACAGTAATTTCTTTAGGAACACAAACAATGTCTAGTATGTTCCTTTCCCTGGTATTTTTCCTTTTATGATGTGAAGCAATTGCTGCTCTTGAACATATGTTGTGAATAACTTCTTTACTAATGTCTTCGAATCAATATTATTCCACTCTAAGTCCGCAGCTACTATTATTAATCCCGCCTGTGTTTCTTGAAAGAAATGTATGAATTCCTCTAAGCCATCAGCACTTGACTTGGTGGTCTGTACACTCCAACTGTTATATGTTCCAGGGTTGTCTTTATTATCACAGTTACGCAATCTATAGTATTGGTGTTATCATTAAACATGTAATAATCACAGGTCTCATAAACTGTCTTTAATCCATATCATACCTCCATCTGATTTTTTTTGTTAGAATGTCTGTTACAGTAAAAACATTTATACCATGACAGAACTGGTTTCCAGTCATTGTTCTTTAACTATATTTCACGAACAATAACAACATCAGTCTTGTGGGAATGTAGCACATTTTCCAATAATAGCACTTGCTGCTAGCATTAACAAACGTCAGAGATCCATCAAATATTGCTGTCTGTGAACTGTTAAATTTTTGACCTGGCAAAAATCCGGCCTTGTGTTTGTCAAATATTGCAAAATATCTGCTGCAAAAATTCTCTTCCCTGATCTTGATAAATGCACACCATCTTGTCTGAACATATGTATGGCCACAATTAGACATGGATGCTCTACACATTTCCATTTTTTAACACGGGACATTTTTTCATGTAGGTATTTACCCCAAAAATCTTTTTGTTCACAGTGACATGACTCTCCTTTCTATATGTGGTTTGTGAAAAATACATCCTAACACCAGCACAAGCTACAGTATCTAAGAGAGCAGTAATTTTCCTACTAATAGTCAGAGAGTCCTTGCAGATAAGATCATATGTATTGACATGAATAAAAACAGAACCATACTTCCCTACACTAAGGCTTTCTAAGACTTGTTTTACATCCTCTATTTTTGCTCCTGGCAAGCATAACATGATTCAGTGTTCACTATTTTCTCTGCAAATGTAAGTATCATTTCCTCTAATAGTTGAATCCCCAATTCCAAGAATATCTTTCCTCACCATACCTGAAGAGTCTTCAACTTCTAATTCAGTAATATCTGCTCTATCAGTTGTTACAAAGGTATAATCTTCATCACCATTAGTCATTAATTCCACTGTTTGCATTGCATATTACATTTGCAAGCATACAATTCTTATCCAGCTGGCTTTGTACATCCACAGCTTAAGCCATGCTATCACTGTCTATCTTTCTCATCTTTTTTCTTATAGTAATCTTCTTCAATCCCTCCACATTCAGTTTTGATTTCTTCCTTTTCACGTGCCCCTTGCCTCTTTTTTTCTACTATTTTTTTTTGTAAACATGCTGTCTTCTTTAGACTGAAGATTTTCTGAAGGAAAAATACTGTTATTCACTGTAATGTGTGTGTTACATAAAGCAGTGTCCTTTTTAGTATGTATTCTTTTTACTTTACAGACATTTATCAGTTTATTTTTCTTCCTTGTTATTTGTTGTGAACTTCCTCCTTTCTTTCTCTTTTTATTTCATTCTAAACACTCTGAAGCCTCAGACTGCTGAATACTTGTATCCAGAATTCTAACATTGTCAGGGGCATTGTCTTGTTTTATATGAGTTGAGCGATCTTTAAATAGACGCATTTATTCCTAAATTTGTTCTATTTGCTCTAACATTATCTATCTCACTAGTCCAGTCATTAATATATGTAACAACATTTCTCTAAACCATGCCAATTGCACACATGCAATCTTCCTCAGTAAGTCTCGATTTACTACTAATAATTGTAAGCAAAGCATTGTTATCAGGTGTTACCTTTAAACATAGATAGCATTTATTACAGTGTGCAAGATGTTTGTGCTTTAGCAAATTATTAGTGGCATACTTATTTAAGGAATCAATATTCAGCTTCAAATGAATAAAAAATTCTAAAAGAAAAGAATAATCAAAATCAGTTACCATAGAATTTAAAAAGTACGTAAATCAACTTATGTGAGAAAAAAACACATAAACAATATATAACCAAATACTAAAGTAAGTACAGTACTGGTAGCATTGTTGCCTGACAGCTACAGGTTCTCTGGTTTGATTCATGGCTGGGGTGCGTTCTGTGTGGAGTCTGCATGTCCTCCGTGGGTTTGCTCTGGTGTCCTCCCATCTTACAAAGACATGTGTCTGTAGTGTTTCTCCCTGGGCCTCTGCTGAAAATTGGCTTTTGTTCCAAGTCAGACTTTCCTGGTTAACAAATGTTAAATAAAAATGATAAGCATTTGAGTTTCAGACTTCATATTCTTCAGAAAGTACATGGTAACATGAAACCTTTTATTCTAGCAATTTTCGAAGTTTATAAGATGGAAATTTGAAATTTGTCCCTATTTTTGGACTGTATTCCCCCATTATTGGCTTTGTCCAGGTTTTTTGTGCTAAGGTTGAGAGCTATGATGAGAACTGAATTCACTGAATATGTTTGGGGGCTGTATTTCCCCATTACTGGCTTTGTCTTGTCTACGTGTTTTTTGCTAACAGGTTGAGAGCTACGGTGAGAACTGAATTCACTGAATATGTTTGGGGGCTGTATTCCCCCATTACTGGCTTTGTCTTGTCTTCATGTTTTTTGCTAACAGGTTGAGAGCTATGGCAAGAACTGAATTCACTGAATATGTATGGGGGCTGTATTCCCCCATTATTGGCTTTGTTCAGGTGTTTTGTGCTAAGAGGTTGACAGCTGTGGTGAGAACTGAATTCACTAAATGGTAGCCATTTAAGTTTCAATCTTCCTCTCTTTCATACAACAGATGATTTGGTGTAGTGGTATGTTGCTCTGACTGTTTTGCACAGGGTCCTGGGTTCAATACTTGGCAATGAAATGTATGGTGGTAGCATAGCATTTTATTCTAGCAACTTTTCAACATTATGCAAGCAATGTTTAAAATGTGTCCCTGGTTTTTGGGCTTTTGTCCCCCCCCCAACAGATTTTGGCTTTTTCCAGATTTCTTGTGCTGCAAAGTTCAGAGATACAGCTGAATGTCAAGTAGATTTTACAAGAAGCTGAGAGCTGCAGGGGAACAAAAGTTTAGTGCTGCTTATGGTGAGTCTGCTTGCATTGTTAATAGCACAACAGGTAGTGTACTTGGTTTTGATGCAGAAGGCTGTGGGTTCTACTCCCACGGTAGATAGATGCATTGTTGATACTGTACTGTGTTGAAAAGGGGGTGGATGCTGCAGTCCTTTTTGGCGACAATACCTAGTATCTATGAACCTGTTATCAGTTTGCCATCCATTCCCTATTGCAATATTACTAGCTTATCATTTTTTTAATGCAACATAGACAATATATTCCTCAAGGGCAATAGGCACTCTTTTTGTAGATGAAACAATGAAATATAAAATTGGTTGCTAGCAGCAACCTCTTCATTAGTTACAGATTTCTTTAATGTGGAATTATTTATATGACTTTTACTTCTTCAAAGATTGTGCATATTTACTGATAATGGTGGACTGTAGAAGCTTGAGTAGACTTTTATGATGAAAATGTTCTGAACTGGGCAGTTTTGTCATTATTGGTGCATGCATTTTGCTTCACTGTTTATTGGAAAAATGTTCTGAATTGGGCAGTTTTGTCATTATTGGTGCATGCGTTTTGTTTCATTGTTTACTGGAAAAATGTTCAAAACAATAAATTTAAAACACTTTCTAACAACTGTACTGTATTGTACAAGGAATATAATTTAGTACAATCAGGAAGGTGCATCAAAGAGTACATGTATGTTTCATGTGCAAGGGGCCTATGATTTGAAAACAGCCCAAAGTTAATCTTTATCTGCCACTGGCAAAATGTATTTTCTTTGAATGTGGGTTTCAATACTGTTTCAATGAATGTGAGTTTCAAGGGCAGAGAAGTTTTAATGCTAAGTCTATTTTCATTGTGAGACTGCATTGCTTTGTTTAGCAGATGTCTTAGTGTTTGTGCTGTAAAATGCAAAACAAAACTTTCAAATGAAGTCCAAATCATCATAGAAGTAAAGCAGTATGCACATTAGTGTTTATGGTAAATGGGGTGAAATAGCCAAGTAATGGTTCTTTGGAATGGCTGCAGGGGGGAGGCTCCATTCAACCATGATTTTGTGAGGGGGAAGGGCGGCCGACTCAAAGACAGCCCCGACTGAACTATACCTCCCAACTGTCCAGATTTTTCACAGAATTAATAGATTTTTGCTTCTTACTTTTGGTTTGTTCCTCATAAAATTTGTGGTTTTCTGGCAAATCATTTAGGAATTAAGTCAACAAATAATGACAGACACTGAGTTTCAGACTTCAGAAAAATGCATGCTAAAGTAAGACCTGTTATTCTATCAACTGTATCAATTTATACAAGAGCAATTTTTAGTACTGTTTATATGTTCCCCCAATATATTTGGCCTTGTCCAGATTTATTGCATTAACAGGTTGAGAGGTACATGCAAATAAATTGCTTTATAGAATTAGGCATAGCCAAACCTCTCAACTGTCCCCGATTTTGGCTCAAAATGTTGCTCTTCCCCTAATAATCCCTCCACAAAATAGCAATTTTGGAAGAAAACGTGGAGGGTTTACAATTAAGAAATAAATGTAATAATCAGAGTTATAGATTACTTTTATTTCAGAAATGCATGTAGATTCTTTTATTTTGTCAGCTGCTCACGTTAGCAGTACTAATATTTAAAAAAGTGTCCCTTCTTTGACAGGTTCCCAGCTGTATTGTGTGGCTATTTTATATTTTTGCATCACATTTTTGGTCCATTTTTCATAAAATTGTGTTTTTTTGGCAAATTAGTGGCAAATCATTAAAGACTGAAGTTAGAAAATAATGACAGACATTTGAGTTTCAGATTTCATACCCTTCAGAAAATTCATACTAATGCAAGACCTACTATTCTAGTATCTTTCTAAGTTTACAAGAGCAATATTTAAAAATTGTCCTTATTTTTGGGCCTTTGTCCCACTTCTATGTATGGCTTTGTCCATATTTCTTGCTCTGAGGTTGAGAGGTATGACAAATGTGTTAGGGCCATCACAGTCAGCCAGAGACATTTCAAATTGTGACATACTTGTTGCACCCCACTCCCCCATGTAGTGACTCTGGGTGTGTCCAAGCAAGGCAAGGAGTAGTTATGCAGTGTAAACGTGCAGAGTATCCCCCCATCCAAGGTAGACACAAGTACTACAGTAGCTTTTCATCTGTCCTTGATTTTGCAGAATGGTCTGGTTTATGTCATATTTTTGCACTGTTGATTTATGCTTATTATTACTCAGAAAGTGCCTGTTGCTCTGTGTTTAAGTAGCAATGCTTTAATGACCATCAGGTAGGCTTGTCTGAGATCGTAAGATGCAAGTAAGCTTTAATAAGCATACTGTTAAAGAACTGCCAACATTGAAAGCCTTTCTGTTGTTGCCATGCAGAGAATACTTACATAACTAGATAATATATAAGCCTTGGGTATTGAAATGCATATGACAGTATTTGTAATAAAGGACAGAATTACATTATTTTAAGAAGCTTGTTACACTTGTTGGAGACTTCCAGTAATCTCTGCAGGCTTTACCTGTAAACTAAACAAAATGCCAATCTATCATGTGTGGTCCATACCTGTACAGCAATCCTTTAAGCAATGTATCTTGAGCTTGTTCTTTTTTGCTTTTCATTTTTTACTTTGATCATGTTTTCCCCATGAAACAAGTAGATAGTTTTCAGGCAGCAGGTCTTTTTTGGATAAGAAACATTTTTACAAGTGGGGGTATCACAGAGATTGCTACTTTCAGCATGTTACTTGGTACTTTAATAAAGCTGAACATAAATTATAATTAGAACTGCAGTGCAAGGAGAAGTGATTTGAGTTGAGTGCTGCTTGTTTTTCTTATACTTGATTTTGACTGGCATTCCAGTAATGTATTTAAAAAGTAATTTATTTTTTCATGCCTCACAACCTTTTTGTTTCAATCTAGATATTAAGTAGGCTGTCATGCAACCAATGCATTGAAATATTTTTTTTCTTCTACACTTCATTTTGTCTTGATTGGACTCTCATAATGATGGTTTGGCACCCAGGGCAGTGTATTTAATTAAAGTTAGTTTTTATGGTTTTGAGCATAGCTCCTCCCCTTTCTAGTTGACTGCACCCATTCCCATTGACTCCACCCATTCAGCTGTCTCCTGCAGCCCCCCTTTGATTTGAAGTCACCAGCCGCCAGTGCTAGGTCTCTTAGGTTGCCTGGGGTTTGCCTGTCTAAAACCTATCCCTGCCTAACAGCAAACAGTGAAAATTTAAGGTAAAACAACAAAATATAAATCAAAGTAAATCTTCTTGTCTACACGCTATCCTTTCCTTCCTATAAACAGTGAAAAATAGTGATAAGAAATAAAATATACATTCAAATAAAACTTATCTTACCAGGCAACTCCACCACAGTAAATTACAAACCAAGAGATAACTAGATAATCTTACCTACACGTTTCCAGTTGTTACCTCCACAAACATTAGTCACTATGGACATGTCTGCCATGAGGTGAGGGTTACTGCAATAGACAGATAGCTCAAAGAGTACTGACATTTTTGGACTCCATCCTCTACACCAGCATCCTTGAGATGCAGACTTTTCATGTTGTCAGGTCTTTAGTACACAGTTCCTCAGGGCATGGTTTGCCATTCATTCCAACTACATGGCAGTAATTTGGCACATCAGCTAGCAGGGGAACCCAACCATACTCCTTATGCCAAGAGAATGTGAAAGTTTGGAAGTGGACTATGCAGTCCAGTGACTTGCGACTGACCAGTCATATTCCAGGGAAAGCCATATCCCTTATGGAACATCTAAGCCACTGTTTATGGTGCCCCATGAGAGGTCCCTCAACCACACCATGACTTGCAGGCTGTTCCTTCTATGGGTCTAGTTTCAGTGCATTCTGTTCATATCACTGATTGGTGTGAAATGCAGTAATGTCTTTCCTCTGATTTTACATTCAGCCAGCAATGGCTCCCTGGAGTGTCTTACACTTCTCCCCATTTCAGCTGATGACCAGAGTCATCCAGAGCACAAGTCTCCATGATGGGAAAGTTCTCCTGAAAGCCCCATACTCACCTCAGCAAATATGACTTTCTCCTACTTTACCCTTACTTCTGGAGAAACCCTTAAGACCCAGCAAAACATTGCTGATGAAGACCTCACCTTGGCATTCTTTATGACACACAAAATGTAGCATAGTTTATTTTAGTAAACAAAACAGTTTCACTTACAGTATAGGAGATGCATCCCTCAAATCAGACACTGTTGTAAAGGATTAATTCCTTAGCATTTGACCATCATGTCTCCACAGTAGATCCAAAGACATTTTAATTCCTCTTTACTCATATCTTATCAGACCCATTATGGAATATAATGCACTTTTTGACATGTATTTATCTAAACATATCATAAAATGTGAGAGACCTCAGAGAGTCTTAACTAATAAGATCAGTGGCTTCAAAAGTCTTAGTTATCAGGAAAGACTGCCATCTCTTTCTCTGTACTCATTTTCTTACAAACTCTTTCATGGAGATCAATGTCCAGCCTCTTGTGCCATGAAGGATCCAACACTATTTGATCTCATATTCCTTCACAAAACTAATGGTACATCAAGTACTTTGTTAAAGGAACAAAACCTTCATCAGCAGATAAATAAGACAATTTGGTATGATTGGTGTGATAGATTCATATTCCAATATATCTCTCACCTATCGAACAAACTTTCACTATATGTCAAGCAGTGTAACACCCTTGCCACCTTCAAGGCAGACATAGATAATTGGATGGGCAGCCTCAAAATCTCTCCCTGTTTAACTTGAATTGCTCTCCTTGAGGCTAGAGGGAGATTTTCATTAGGGACTTTTGCTTATGCTTGAAATGATCTGAAGGCCGATTGCCTAAGGCTGAGACCTTCTTTGTACCTTCAACACTGTTGGTTTCATAACACAACTGTTTTATTTTCACTTAAGTTGGCCAGTCCTCTACACTGGCATTAAAAGTGTCCAAAGAGCTAACATAGTCCCCTGTTTTGTGACTATGTTGTGTATCACAGCAAGATAGTCCTTACAGTCTTCAGGAGCACATATACTTAATTTTGTACCAGGCATCAACTCTCTGTTGAAGTGTCAAAACTCTTAATAGCAAGCCTCAAAAATGACCAAAACAAGACCAAAGCACATTTAGAACAGTGAATGTTGAACTTTGCACTTCTTTTCTTTAAAGTTGTTTTTTGTTGGGGGGTTAAGCCCCCTGCACCCATGATGATGTGTTGGGCATGTCCGCCACACTCCCTGAACCTATATATGTATACCAACTCCAAAAAAGACATACTCAGGCAGAAGGACAGTACTTCCAGGAAGACTAGACTCTGATATTTATGGAAGTCCACATTTTCAGTCATTCAGTCTTACTGTTCTAGGACTCACATTAACAAGTCTTAGAATTTCAAATGACTATACTAGAAATCACCTGTCTGCATTCTTAAATGTGTTGTTAGCCTTGTAATTGTTTAAACAAACATCAAAGAATATGTGTTTATTAGTTCATTTAGTAAAACTGCATTTGATTTTGTCAATTTTCATTCAATATTCAACTGATGGGTTTGGATCTGATCCCTCAGATCCAACTTGGCCATTGCTAAAGCTCGTGGAAGCCAAGAACTCTCAAGTTTCTTCCTTACCCAAAATTCACCAACCCCAATTACCTCAAATCTGATTTGCCTCTTTTCAGTGAAAGAGGTGGTTTCCAAGATTCTCGAGCGATATTTAGATAAGTTTATACAAATTTCACTTATTTGCTTAATTCTCACTTCAATATTTAGATTAAGTTTTTCCTTTACCTATCACACCCCTTTTTGACTTGTCTTGTGCTAAATTTCTTATTTTCCTTCCTTTCCTTGTACTTGCTTACCTCCCGATACTATTGTTAGTGTCTTTCTTTAGTACTACATTTTATGTAGTTTCTATAATATCATTGTTGGTAGTAGTTCTCTGTTGTTTATTGTCTCTGTTAAAAAAAAGTAGTAGTAGAAATTGTTAAATTTCTTCCCTTTCTTGATTTTTGTTGGCATGTCAGTATGGCGGATGAAGCAACAACAGGCTTTAAGAAATGTACTAAGTGTGGGCATAACCTCCCTTTATCAGATGCTCATACTTTATGTGTATTGCTTAGGACTGCTTCATTTACAGGAAGATTGTTCTGTTTGCCACAGGTTTAACCCCTGTTCATTTAGATGAACATAAGAATAAACTCATTCTTAAAGGCCTTTTCCTTCATCTTTTAGAGAGGCTATATTCAGAGAGAAATCTGTGAAAACCAAGTCTAAAGCAAAATCTTTATCTCCGAGGTCTTCTTCTTCCTCCTCTACTTCAGAATCCTCAAAGAAGAGGTCTCACAAAGATCTGACTTCACTCCCGTATCCGAAGAGGCTGAAAATGTCTGATCCAGCTCCTTCGTATCCGAGTAGACCAAAATTATCTGATCTGTCCTTCTCAGATCCAACACTATCTAAGTTGGATCCACCTGTTGCTGGTACTTCTATTTTGATTCCTGTTATTTTACCAAGGACTCGGTATTCACTGTCAATGGATCCCATACCCTCACGGATACCTTCCCCATTTCTGGACAGACCCAGGTCTCCTTCTGTGTTTTCCACTCAATCTTCCTAAAGTCTCACAGAAGAATATGTGGAAAGAGTGGTGAGGACAATACTCTGGATGCAGGCTCAGATAGGTGTCCTCTCAGCTCCTATCTCTCTGGGTCAGGAGGTCCATTTTTCTGTTACACCCCCCATACAACTTCCTCCTCTGACTCCTTCAGTGGTCTCACAGTCTGTGGATCCTAGCTTTCCTAAACTATCTGGCTTAGATCTGAGGATTACTGCATCCTTGAATCCTTAAGCTTACTCTGAGTACTCCGATCCCTTCAGTTCCAAAGAGCTCTGAGCTGAAGCTTCACTGTCATATCCAAGGTGTTGCAGTCAATTACAAGGCTTTCATAGCCATCTGTGCACCTTGGATCCTTGGCATTGGACAGCTCAACTCTGGCTTCTACCTCCAGCATTTTTCCTTGGTAGTGGGGAAGTGCCATGGTCCAGAACCTTGCCTTCTTGGAGTTGAGGTCTTCCCTTAATCCGGGGTGATCTTCTTTCAACGTTGTGAAGAAAGTTTTCTCTGCCTCAACAGAATGGGCAGATCCAACCTCCTTGGATCCTAGATCTTCATTCCTGACGTCTCAGAATTCAGAACCTCACCAAATCTTCCCACATGGGCAACCAGTACCAAGACACCTGGCTTCCCCACAGAGAATCTTGAGTTATTCTTCTGATATCTCTCCAGACCATCCCATGGAGAAGGTACCTTTGAAGAAGATGTGCAAGAGGAAGCATCTAGACTCACCAGAGGAGTCCATCACAGAATAAATGGATTTCGATGAAGGTGAAGGGTCCCCACAGTCACTTCCTGAAGATGTCTCATTTGAAGACATCCCTGAAATCCTTAAACAGAGAGGTGGCTGGACACACAGCAACCATTCATCTCAGGAATCCATATTCCTGGATTCATTGTGTTGATCTCTCGTCAGGCATGGAAGGAACCTGACACCATTGAACCTATACCTAGGAGGCCAGATAAGGTTATGGCACAACCCATTGACAAGCAGTTTTTGGGGAAAAGGGGTGCCTGTTGTTGCCATGGTCATAGTGGCAGCCACTAAAAGGGAACTTACCGAGGAGAATTTCACTGTCAATCCCCCCAACAGGGAGTTGCAGGCAATGGACAGATTTGGGAATCATGTCTATGATTCAGCGACCTTCTCTTTAAGGTCTCTGAATTATTTGGCACACTTTACAAGACCTCATCTGAATTATTTGGCACACTTTACAAGACCTCAGAGGGATTTGATTAAGGAGTTGTCAAATACCCTCTTAGAAGCTGTTCCTGAAGAAGTCCAGTCATCTGTGCCTTCTCAGTTGGCTACCCTGCAATCCATTTCTAATTCCTCCATGAGGATGGCTTCACATGTTGCAGAAGGAACCTCATGGGCAATGGGTTCAGGCATTTCCATTTGGAGGCATCCCTGGATGCATTTGTGTGATTTTGCAAATCCCTTCAAGTCCTCATTCATCAATGCTCCCTTTGATTGCATGTCTTTGTTTGGCCCCAAGGTGAAGGACACACTAACCAGGTGTGAAAAGGATGAAAATACCTTGTCAGCCATGGGTGTACATTTTTTGACCCCTCAAAAATCCTTTTCCAGGAATCAACTGTGCTGTCCAAAAATGTGGTTCAAGAAGTCTTAAGGTTCATTCCAAGACACACACATGAAGGAGGTTCCCCTAGAGGAAGAGGAGGGAAATCTAATGAACAATGACACCCATGCAGGAGAGGTGGTCCGCAAAACCAGGGTCCAAAGAATCCTTCTTTGACAGACCCTACCAGCTCTCCTGAAAGGAGGGCTAATTGCTGTCCTCTGGAGGCAGTCGGTGGACATTTATCCCTTCACCAGAGAGCTTGCCTAGACTTAACAAAAGATACTTGGGTGCAGAGGATTATTTCCAGAGGTTATATAATTCCTTTTTCCTTCCTCCTCCAAACCCAAGATAAATCTCCAATGTTCTACCCAGTCAGAGAGAACAAGCAGAAATTCAAATTCGAACACTGCTAGAAAAAAAGAGTCATCCAAGAGGTCCCACCAGACTAGATAGATTCCGGAACTTACTCAAGGCTCTTTTTAGTGCCAAAGAAAACAGGGGACTGGAGAACAAGTTTGGATCTCACCAATTTAAACAAGTCAGTTCAACAAACCAAGTTTTGGATGTTCATGGTTCAGTCCATTCTCCCATTTCTGGGCAAGGATAACTGGATGTGCTCAATAGACCTTCAGGATGCACACTATCACATAAAGATGAACAGATGATCCAGAAGGTATTTACACTTCTGGCTTAAAGCTAGTCATTACCAGTTCAGAGTTTTGCCCTTTGGACTCACCACCGACCCCTGGGTTTTTTACCAAGTGCATGACAGTAGTAGCAGCTCATTTGAGACTGCAAGAATTCATGGTGTTTCTATATCTAGATAAACTGCTCATTTCCGATTTGACCAGGCATCAACTGATAAGGGCAAGAGATCAGGTTCTCCAGGCAGGCTGTGTTCTGGGGATAACCATAACCTATGAAAAGTCTCAATTAAAATCAACTCAGAGTGTAGAATTAATAGGAGTGATACTTAACACAAAGTTAACCATAGCTTCACTACCACCCACAAGAGTTCATACCATATTATCACAGGTCAGAAAGATAATGTGCAGTACCAAGATTTCAGCCCACCTGGTCCTTCAAGCTCTTGGTTCAGTGGCAGTGGCAATAACATTAGTACCTTTAGCCAGATTTTACATGAGAATTCTTCAGTGGATGCTAGACACAATGGTCAATACTTTACCAGCCCATGTCTTATCAGATACAAATCACTCAGACATACAAGACAGATCTCAGGTGTTGGATTCAATCAGATCCAGTTCTACAAGGCCGTCCATTTATTTCTCCTCAGCCCAAGACTGTAGTGACCACAGATGCTTCCCAACTAGGGTGGAGGGGGGGGCAATTTCTGGGGAAAACAGTCCAAGGCACTTGGTCCCCTGAAGAGGCCAACTTGCATATCAATGTCCTAGAGATGAGAGCAGTGCTTTTAGCATTGCAGGCCTTCTGGAATGCTCTCCCTTTGGGGACTATTGCAATTCAAATAGAAAATATGTCAGTAATTTGGTACATCAACAATCAAGGAGGGACCTGATCTTACTCCTTGTGACACGAAGCTATCAGAATATGGCAATGGGAGGTCTTATCCAACCGCTTTCTCATAGCAATGTATATTCCAGGGAAATCCAATGTGATAGCAGATAAAATGAGCAGGAGCATTCCTTACCTCATGAATAGTCCATCAACAAGAATGTCACAGAAGTAATTTTCCATCAGTGGGGCCAGCCTCACTGCAATCTTTTTGCCTTTCCTGTAAACAAATGCAGCAGCTGCTTTGCCCTAATCCCCCCACAGGGGGGCTCACCAAGGGATGCTCTACTTCACAATTGGCCCCCTGTTCTACTCTATATTTTTCCACCCGTACTGCTAATTCTGAAATTCCATCAGAAAGCTGCCATGTTGAAGACCAAAGTTATCCTCATTGCACCTTACTGGCCTTGACAAATTTGTTTCCCTTTCCTTTGGCCTCACTTGCTTCACCAACCTTGGATTCTGGATCCGTGTCAAGAACTCTTATCTCACCTGACAGGCATGATTCATCCAAACATAACCAACCTCACACTGCCTGCCTGGCTTCTCCAGTTCCATTAATAGCCAAACAACCTATGCTGTCTTCGCCTGTTTATCAGATACTTTTATCTTCCCATAAGCCTTCTACCAGAAAGCTCTATTCCAGCAAATTTATTTATTTTTTTATTTTATTTAACATTTCTTTACTGTGAAAGTCCGACTTGAAACAAATCCAATTTTTAGTGGAGGCCTGGGAAGAAATGCTGCAGACATGTCTTTGTAATGTGGGAGGAAACCAGAGTACCCAGAGAAAACCCACATGAATGCAAGGAGGATATGCAGACTCTGCGCAGAAGGCACTCCAGCTGAGAATCGAACTGGAGAACCTCTTGCTGTGAGGTGACAATACTACCGATGCACCACTGCGCCATCCTAGCAGATAAACTGGAAGAGGTTTGTTCACTGGGCTCATTTAAATAATACTGAACCCTTTTCAGTTCCCATACATTGCATTCTTGAATTTTTGCCCCATCGTTTAACGAAGGAACTAGTTCATTAGCAATTAAAGTTTAGTTATTGGCCATATCAAATATCCAGATTGGTTTTGATGGTTCCTCTGTCACCTTTCATAAATTAAGCAAAGCCTTCTTGAAAGGCACTCTTCTTCTAAGACCCCCTTTTAGAGAGAGTACACCTCCAGGGGCCCTGAATCTGGTACTGCAGGATCTTACTAAATCCCCCCTTCGAATCATCAGCTACATGTGGCCTTAAATATCTTTCCTGGAAGACAGCCTTTCTGGTGGCTATTACCTCTGCCAGATCGATTTCTGAGATTCAAGCCTTGTCCTCTAACCCACTATACTTGATTTTTACAAGAACTACGGACTAATGCTTTCTTTCTTCCTGAGGGTTCTTCCTGAGGGGGTGTCAGAATCTAATATCAATCAATCCATTGATTTGCCAGTATTCTTTCCTAAATTTGCTGACAAGGGTAAATACATATTAGATTTCTTAGATGTCCACAGGCAATTATGTTTCTCCCTACATAGAACAAAAGACACCAGAAAATATGACCAATTATTTGCTTTATTCGCAGAAGTAAAATTGGGGGAAAAAAAAGTTGAAGTCACTTTATCTCAGTGGTTAACTGGCTGTATTTCATTTGTTTATAACAAAGTGGACATTACTCTACCAAAACCATTATGAGCCCATTCAACTAGATCCATGGCTAGGTCCTCAGTGTTTCAATCCAGAATGTCCATGAATGATATACGCACAGCAGTAACATGGGCTACTCCCCATACCTTTGTTAC
Organism: Protopterus annectens; assembly: GCF_019279795.1. Taxonomy (NCBI): domain Eukaryota; kingdom Metazoa; phylum Chordata; order Ceratodontiformes; family Protopteridae; genus Protopterus; species Protopterus annectens. The sequence goes on along the minus strand of NC_056729.1, from coordinate 1,168,634,917 downwards.
TCATTAAAAATTGGTCTGGTCTCCAGGGTAAAGCATCATTTAGCTCAGTGGTGCTCAGTAATATCCTTCCTTGAGTCCACCCTGGATTTTAGGTAGCTGGGGACTCTATCCCATCAGTTGAGGATATAACGAAAATTGGCAACATCAGGTACAGAAGTTATGTACTCACCATAACGTTCCATCTGTGTTGTCCATTTTCATTCTTCCCCAACTCCCCACCCACTAACCCCTGTCCTTGAAACTTCTGGAAGAATGAGTGGTTACAGGACCTTTATATTAAGTTCCAGATATAGCCTTCTCCATTTCTGAATCAAATATGCCTTTTCTACTAAAGTCAGCAAACAACATCTGAGGTAATTGGGGTTGCTGCATTGTAGGTAAGGGAGAAGTTCTAGAGTTCCTGGTTGCTACAAGCTATAGCAACGGTTGAGTCTGATCCGAGGAATCAGATCTGAACCCATCAGTTGAGGAAGAATGAAAATGGACAACACAGATGGAATGATATGGAGTACATAACTTCTTTTTCTCATACCAATATTTGCCTTATCATCTGCACATATTTTCATTAATATAGCATTTAGTAACATGCATACCTTTTACAGTAATTTGGAGGTTAATTAATGTTGGATAGATAGATAGATAGATAGATAGATAGATAGATAGATAGATAGATAGATAGATAGATAGATAGATAGATAGATAGATAGATAGATACACCAGGCCACCAGTGTGTTTTACTGTTAACGGAACTATAGAGAAAGGTATACCAAACCAGACTATGGATTAGAGGCCATACACACTGCTATAAACCATTTTATAGGTGATGTAAAGCATTCCAATGTTTGCACTAAAAGATTTTTATATACTTCTCAGGCAAAAATAACTCCTTTCTTTTGGTTTTCATTCCTTAGATACACTAAAAAACAACTTGGACACATTTGATGGACAATCTGTACATTAAAGCACAAGTTCAAGGGCCAGATTCTGTAAGGTTTGCAGAATCTGGCTCATTTCACCATTATCTGTGCAAAACTTGAGGATAAGGCTGTAATATACAAATATATCTCAGTTAACTTAGAATATGTGGGTGCAAATCAGAACTGAGCAGCAGTATCAGTGCACTGTCTAGCAGTCACTGCCACTATGTAATTCATGAAAACTGTCTCATAAACTGTAATGTGCATTAATAAATCAACAGAAATTCTAATGCAAACTGCAGGACATTTGAAAGTAATGCATATCAACAGCAATCCCTCCAGAAGGTACACAAAACAACTGCAGATGTCTCAGCAAGTTGTGTACCAATAAAAGACAAAATAGATAAAGACAAAGGCAATCATGGGCACTTCAACAGGGCTAACACAAGCCAACAATGGGTGTAGGACGTGTGAGGAACAAAAGTAATAGACAAACTCAAGGAAAATAAGGAGATAAAAGAGCAGAAGTGTGGCATGGGTGAAGAGGGGCATACGAGGTATGTTGTAATAAGAAGTCTGAGGAACAGTCAGAGGGGCATGGGCAAATTTTTTGGTGGGAATAGTTTCCTTTTTTTCTGAGAATGGAAAGAAAGGAAAAGACAGAAAAAGAGAATAAGAAAGGCAAAACAAGGTATACACATATAACAATTTCACAAGACATGGCAAAGGTCAGAAATAAACATTAAGAAAAGGTAAGGTACACAGACAGCACACTGCAACATGAGCAATGGAAAGTTGTAAACAGAGTGGGAATGCAGAAATACATATGTACCTATGGACTACTATGTTATGACATATTGCAAACTGTGTGACAGTCATACCTGGATGTGTATGACTGATGGCTATTGTGTGGTGCAGGGTAATTGACAGGAATCATAGTACACATTGGATATTGAACACAATACCCAAGTAGTCTGCCAGTCAAGTGTAAGCCAAGCAACAGCATGAATGAACAAATGCAGCCCATAAAGTGCTGGAGAATACCAGCAGAGTACAGAACAAAACCTCCCACCATGCACATGAAAGCAAACATGGAAGCACAGTGCCATCAGCAGTACTGTAACAAAGTAACAAACTGGCTGCTCCTGATACAGTTACGTGTACACAACCCAAACAGAGGTGAAATGGAATGCATATTAGCACACTGGTGTAGCTGTATATGTATGACCGTTATTGGCCTAACAGAAAATTATCAGAAAACACTGTCAATGCGCATACACACACCTGCGACATAGAATAATATACGTTATGAAATCTGTATTTAATGCTATATAACTGCTATCAGGATGTGCACATGAAGTATGTCAAATTACTCTTGATAATACAGGGGTGGGAGGTTGGCATAATGGTTAAGGTGCTTACCTTAGAAACACAAGGTGCAGGGTGTGATTCTCACATTGGGTAATTGGCTAGGCTTAAAATGGCCCATGAGGGCAGTTAGCCTAGTACTAATCTATGAACCTATAACACACAAGTATAACAGGGATAAAAATGTAATGCAAGCAATAGCCAGCAATATATGTGCATATCTCCAGCATGTGTATAATGGTCATATGTTTGGCACATGTTGACCTTCTAACAATGCAACTATATGATAATTCAAAGGAAGTTTAACATATACCATGCATATGTGCAAGATATGTGCTATACCTACAAAGGGGAAGGGTTGTGGACAGCATACTCCTACATCAAGGAGGACATGCAGCAAAGCTAAGTAGGCAATTATGTAAGGGGACACTTTGCAAATGCATGTGCACACCACCTAGGATGGTATTGAAGTCAACCCGAGCCACATCAGTGCAAATTGCTCAATGTATGTCACATGGGCAGACTGCATTTCTGATGGCAATAACTATGTAGAAATCTCACACACACTGAATTGTGCAATCATCTAACAGCAAGAGACATAGGTAAACAAGGTAAGAATCAATATCGTGTACACATATATAGTGTCATGTCAATGTACAACAACATGTGGAATAAACACTTGTGGTAATATACATATATACATGGGTGTGTATATGTATAAATATGTATATATATATATATATATATATATATATATATATATATATATATATATAAAATCACTGACCATTGGAATGACTGAGAAAAGGACAGTCTTGTGAACAATAGTATAGCACATAAACATGGATTCAATGAATACTCACAGTCCCAAGCAACTAAGTCCTTTCTGTATTGATCAGAATATGTACAGAAGCATGAACATAATCAATGCAGCTGTACTCCAGTTGCCAAAATACAGTTATGTATGTGAATAAGCAATGCATGTGGAAATGTAAGAAAGCATACTTTAATGTTGCTGTCTAAATCAGAAATCCCATGGTGTATACATGAACATTACAGTGGTGGTCTATGCATTATGTAAAGTAGGACTGCCCATATGTAGCAGACAGAGATGATGCAGCATGGCACCATCATGCCATTACATGCCACACACAAAGCTAGTATGCCATTGTGACAGTAGGACAAGTTTCATATAAAGCATAGGGGGAAGGACATGGCCTGTTGTTGAATAGAAATGACATGGCAGCCCACAAATACCTGTCTTACTGTGTTTTTTTGTGAAACATGGGCAAAGTGTTGCTTGCAAGTTGTTGGCAGTCCCACAAATGTATACAGTGGAACTCTTAAGTCGGTAGTAGCATGTTCAATGCAAAATGCATAACTATGACATACAGGACCACAGTGTATTGGTCATAATGACAATATACTGCACTGCATGACTAAGAGTACACACACACACACACACACACACACACACACACAATGATTACCACACCTGCCCACATGGAGCAATGCAAGCATCAAGTGCAGAAACTCATGGACATTAGCATGGTGACTACATGTCTAATTAAGTAATAATGCAAAATGTCACACAAACTCTGCAGTTTACATTTGGCCATGTATCATATAAGCATGGCAGCAATATACTATGCATGTACAAGTATGCCTATATAGTCCAATTCCTTGTATGGCAAATGCAAGGGTGGCAGCAGTACACAAGTGTATCACACAGACAATACTTATGATCCATAAGGCCTACCCTGCTGGGATGAATATTCTTAATAATTTCTTGGGCTATTTCCCTGAATGAGTCCTACACAGCTCATGCTATATCCTGGAAGAAATTCCCCATCAGGTTCCTCATCTGTGTCCAAAAGACATCAGTCATCACCTCCCAGATCTGGTCCTGAAAATCATCTGCTAGTGGTGGTGGATGGCATCTCCTTCAGGTTACAGCAGGGGTGATGGCATGTGCAGATCTAGGTCCTTCCTTGTTGTCATCATTGTCTCCATCATGGTCATCATCATCATCCAAGGACTCAGGCAGTGGTCTGGCATGCGCTTGTCTCTGATGTCTGCTGGATGAGTATCCATGGGTCCCATGCTTGTCGAGGTGAATTATATGACAAAAAAGAAAGTAGATAATATGCATACCTGCAATTATATGAGTACATAACATACCCACTCTGACACAATACACAGGCAGAAAACATTCAGTATGACACATTACAATAAGGTATGCCCATAGGCAATTTTACCACTTTGTGCAACGTAGGTCATAAATGCAAACCATAACAATGAAAACCACATGTCTATCAGGCCACACATTCCTGTGCAAAATATTGCTGTCATGAAATATAAACTGTTGTGCACATAAAATCTGTAAGAGACATTAACCACTTTACTTTCAGCATGATCTCTGCATATGAGAAGAAAGCGTATCGCAATACATTACAGGTGTCATTAAAACCAAATTCTCAGATGATATGGCATAAAAAGATTATGTATAGGAGTATAATGAAAACAGGTGCAGTTAATGGGTGGATATCCATATACACAAAACATTCCTTTCTTCCTGTTATTTATAGTTATAGATGATTTCAGTAGAGGCCCATGTCAGGCCACTATATCCATCACATAATGTCAGCAGGTTATTCCAGGCCATGACATGGCATGCATAACACAGCTTATCTGTGGAAGTCCTACCATTACCTGAAAAAGTACTTACCAACCATCCTTATGTATGACAAATGTGCACAGGCAGTACACACAGATATCATGACATATGAAGACAAGCATGTATGACACTGTGCATACAACACTGACATGCGTCTGTATTGCAAAACAAGTGCTACACTGTAAGGCAACTGTGAAACTGACAAAATAACAAAACTTATTTGACCTGTAGTGGGTAATACTTAACAGGTTCACATAGGTGTTTACTAAGCTAACAACTGCAAGGGTCCTTTTAAGCCTAGCCATGCATCCAAATCTCTGACAAGTTCTGATACCCTTGACACGTGTAAGCAGGGGCTTAGGAGATGAAACATTTACAAGCTATATATGCATACATGTCTCAGAATATATCTGCATGCATTTCTCAAAATGCCCATACAAACATATGCTGCTGATAGACCACACATAACTGGAGCAGCATGCACAGTTGGATACAAAAGGACCCATGACACTCACATCTGCCTCCCCCCACAATCCAAATAAATAAGTGAACAGTACACTGCTACAAAATCATGATAGAGCATACACAATGGCCAGGCATACAACAACCTCTTAGCAAAACAATTAAAATGACTGAACATGGCAAAGAGAAATACAACTATTTAGTAATTCACAAACTGCCATACAACTCTTCATATGCCTTATCCTTAGCCTTTGCCACATCTCTGTTTGCCATGCACCTCATTTCCTCACACTTATGTCTACTTTCCTCATCTCTCTGACAGTCCCAATCCTTCTTCCCCATCCTCTTTCTCTGTATACTGTCTTGTACTTCTTCAGTCCACCACCAGGTCTCCTTGTACTACTTCCTCCATCCACATGCCATACCAAGCACCTTTCTAGCCGTCTCCCTTAGTAGTTCTACTGTACTTCACCAGATATGTGGTAAATTGACAGTGCCACCCAGTGTCTGTCTTAATCCTTCCTTGAACTCGACCTCATCATCACCCTTTTTCAATTAACACCATGTGATCCTTGCTGCTGAACTCACACTCCCCCTCTTCTTGATCAC